>NW_023010016.1:27345-28881 GCF_902201215.1 Prunus dulcis | reverse complement strand
ATTATAATAGACGACTTACATATTAAAATGACGTCGTTTAAAGTGGAAACCATGTCGTATATTTTACTGCACGACGTAACATATGTATTCCACGACTCAACCACCGTCGTTAAAAATTAATACCCTAAACCCTTAAAACTAAATTATACAATTTAAAAAATTAAGTTTATAAAAGGGTTTATGGTTTTACAGCCTAATATATACCCTAGACTACCCAAAAATTATACTTAAAAAATAAACCCCAATAAATAAAAACCCTAATCTCTAAACCCTAGACTCTAAACCCTAAACCATAAAACTAGAAGTGATTTTATGACTCATCAAAAGAATTTTGTTTTGGAAGGTCATTTTAAATTTTTGTTATTCAAAATTAATTTTTTCAAGGTTTAGGGGGAATAAAATATATCAATGACTTCATAGGAGTTGACTTTTCATTTTTCTGATTTATTTTAAATTTATTTTGAATATTTTGATATAAAAATAATAAAATATTTTTATCACAATAACAAACCACGTCGGGGTTAAGAAATTGAAGGCGTTGTAAATTATAATAGACGACTTACATATTAAAATGACGTCGTTTAAAGTAGAAACCATGTCGGATATTTTACTGCACGGCGTAACATATGTATTCCACGACTCAACCACCGTCGTTAAAAATTAATAAACTAAACCCTTAAAACTAAATTATATAATTTAAAATTTTAAGTTTATAAAAGGGTTTATGGTTTTACAGCCTAATATATACCCTATACTACCCAAAAATTATACTTAAAAAATAAACCCCAATAAATAACAACCCTAATCTCTAAACCCTAAACCATAAAACTAGAAGTGATTTTATGACTCATCAAAACAATTTTGTTTTGGATGGTCATTTTAAATTTTTGTTATTCAAAATGAATTTTTTCAAGGTTTAGGGGAAAGAAAATATATCAATGACTTCATAGGAGTTGACTTTTCATTTTTCTGATTTATTTTAAATTTATTTTGAATATTTTGATATAAAAATAATAAAATATTCTTATCACAACAACAAACCACGCCGGTGTTAATAAATTGTAGACGTTGTAAATTGTAATAGACGACTAAGTTGTTAAAATGACGTCGTTTAAATGAGAAACCATGGCGGATATTTAACTATCCGACGTAAAATATATATTCCACGACTTAACCGCTGTCGTTACAAAGTACTGCCCTGAACCCTTAAGAAATTGAAGATGTTATAAACCATAAACGACTCAATTGTTCAAAGAACGTCGTCTAAATATCCTTTTACGTCGGATTTGTTTAAAACGAAACAACAAAAAACGACGGTTTTTGACTTTATTAGGTCGTTGGAAAAGTATTACACGTCGGTTACCCAATTTGTATGTTTGTTTTTTTTTTTTTAATTTAAGAAAACCTCAACAAATTTTTACATTATATATTATAGACAAAATTTGTACATTATACATAAATATCAAGTGTTCAATAATTCCCCTGTTCAATAATTTGGCAAACAAACTCTGCCCATTCATTCCGGACTTCATCAAT
>NW_023010016.1:0-22384 GCF_902201215.1 Prunus dulcis | reverse complement strand
GTTTTTCGTCGTCTTAAGTAAGACTAAGACGACGTAATATATTTGTTGAGCGAAGTTGATTTGTTTTTTAAACGTCGTTAGGTATAATATAACCGTCGTTGAAAATTGTCTCTCTGATTGCAAATTTGCAACGACGTTAGGTATAATATTTGTAGATACACAAAAGCACACACATCATCAACTTCAAAAAAATTGTCTCTCTGATTGCAAATCTGTGTCATCTGTTAAGATTATGATGTGGAACAGAGTTCCATCTGGTAAGATTTCGTAACCCTTGGGTTCTCAGAAAAATCTGATTATGTCGGCGGTTTTCTATATAAGCCGTCGTGGTTATTTCAATTCTTGTCATTAAGTAGATCTACCGACGTAGGATAAGAAAATCAAAGAAAAAATTGTTAACAAAAATTCTTATTAAGACGACGGTTTAAATTAAAGGTACGACGTATAAAATGAATAAATGCGACGTTAAATTTTATAGTACGATTTAAAGATAACGTCGTAGAACTATACGAGAATGACGTCGATATATTTATATTTTTCGTCGTTGTACATTAATTTAATACGGCGATATTTAGTATTTTAAAGCCGTGGATTTGTTTGTAATTATACGGCGTCTTATACGAAAACCTCGTCGTGTTATTTTATGAGTAAAAACGGCGGCTTTTATTGAAATCATCGTCTTTACTTTCTACGTCGGTCGATTCATAACTTCTGCCGTCCTTTGTTGGCTTTGATTTTACACTGCTGAAATCTGTTTCAAATAGGCGTCGGTTGTTTAATTAGGTACGTCGTTGTTTTTGAACAGCCATTTGAATCTCCATTTTTAGTTGTCTAAGATGGTATTACACGACGGTGTTTTTAGAACCGTCGTCTTTTTAAAAACCACGACGGTTTTCACTTAGACCGTCGTTGTTTTCTGGTCGTCTTTTTCACTTTTTGTAGTAGTGAACAAAAAATGTGAACTAGGAATTTTATTTAATACTAAGTTACTTATGTATCTTACTATGTAATGTATAAAATATAAACACTATGCCAAAAAAGGACTTTAGCAAAGGATAAAATATGCTGCCTATTCCCCCAAAATACCTTGGTATTCAAGCCTGTTGCCTTTATGTAATAGGTAACGGATATTATCCGTGGCCTTTTTTTACTTACAACATCGGATATTTAGTAAACTCCGATGCGTGAAGGATTTCTGTGTGCCAAAAAAACGTTGACTTCTGACGCTTAAACCTAAAACAGCATCAGTGGTTTCAAAAGGGAAGAGGCTAAAGAGGTATTACAGCATCAGTGATATCTCCTATACTGATGCGTATTACCAATTACAACATCGCAGAAACAAATAGTGTTGTTGCGAATTATGTTATACGTCATTGCTTTTTCTATTATGCAGAAGTGAAAAGCATCCAGTAGCGCTGGTGGTTATATAAATGCTGATGCTACTTCTAATTTTAGGCATCATGATCATAGATGTCAAGTGGTTGTTTTAATCTTTTAACTTCAATTATTTCTACAAAACTGAAGTTAAGTTGTTATAAAAAAATACGCACCACTTACGTAAGGAAAGTGTAGGCATTTTGCATGTTCCACGTCACACTTTACTTGGTCATTGTCTTAGAATATCAAAAAGGCATCATTTCCAAATCATGTTGTGCTGCCATTGCTCATAAAAAATAATATATATATATATATATAAACAGTAAGTTAAATATATCCATACTTGTTGTTGAGCCCCAAAAAATCCACGGCTCGACCCAAATGAATTCCCGGCCCAGCGCAATGCCTTATTAAGAAAAGACCTGATTTGAAGCACGCAAAAGTTTGTCATTCACGCTTGCACGAGCCACAACCCCGTGCCATGCCAAATAAATATGCAATCCATCACGCTAAGAATTAAAATGAGCCTATAAAAGGCAATGGCTCTACAAGCCCATGCTAATTATTCCGTCAAGCATCATGTCTCTTTTCAAACACTATAAAATTCAAGCACGCTAATCGACATGCCATGCCAAGCAGGATATCATTATTTCACACCTAGCCACGCTACAAGCTTAAGTGGGCCAAAGCCACACAAATGCCCCGACTTGCTGAGTGGGTTGTGGTATGGATGGTAACTAGCTTTCATGAGGCTCATTAATGAGCCGAGAAATGGAAGTTTTGGGCTGCTTGAGAGCCCCAAAACTCAAGCCTATTTCTTGAGCTAAAATATGTGGGTAAGCATAAAAGACAAAAAAAAAAAAAAAGGCCAATACTCTAGAGAAAAAAAGCCCAATACTCTATAGAAAATTAGCCCAAATACCCTAGAAAATTAACCCATCACCTTAGGAAGGCCCAAGCAACCAAGCAAAATATCTACAATCTCCATCACTTAGCTGGAGACAAAAGCCATGACAATAGCCAAAGTTGCCCATGTATGTGAATAGCTGAGAGGGTCCAGCACATGGGCATAACAAACCTCAAGGCAGATCGCTGAAAAAACCAGAGGAAATTGGCATGCGCAGGAGAAAAGGCAGCCTTCAAACAAGCCAAAGTTACCTATCTCCTTCCTTTACAAGATCTTGCCATGAAATAGGGAATGAAATGAGGAGAGATGATAGCCAAATATAAGAAATCACCACTGGTATGGCTATGGAAAGACTTCTGAATTCCCAAAAATCTGGTCTCTATGTATTGGGAAGAGGAGAATTTCACAAAATGGGATGGATCGAAGGGAGAGAAGAGAAATGAAAGGGGAGACTTGGCAAAATTGGAGAGAACCCATTAGGGTTTCTTGGGAAGGAGGAGCTTCCAGCGGCTTTTATTCGTTAACTGTTGGAAACATCAAGCCGAAGTGCCTCACCTTCTATCTCCTTCTTCTTTATCCTAAGCACCACACATCCAGAGAGCAAGCTTCACCTCTCATCCCTGAAACCTCTGCAATTTTTCGTGCCCTATTGCTCTATCTCTTCCATTTTCTCTTCTGGTAAACTGTTCCAGAGCTTGACAGAGCCACCGTCAAGCTGCCGAAAACTACTCAACACACCCATTTTTCCCTCATCTCTCTCTCTCTCTCTCTCTCTCTCTCTCTCTCTCTCTCTTCAATAAACCCTCTTAGAATCCCTTCCCCCTTTCCTTAGAACCCATGTCTTTCATAAGAACTCACAGCTCTCTCTCTGTTTATGCTGAACGCATGATTGTTTTGCTCCCATGCCACAAACTTCTGATGCCAAGCTAAGAATCTATATGTAAGCAATCATTGTTTTTGTTGGTGAAGATAACCAGGGTGCTTCCTAAGGCCTCACTACCCTTTTGAAGCATTCTTGGGGTCTAATTCTTGAACTCAGACCCAAGGGCAATTTTCACACACTTGGCCCTTTAAAGCATCCTTGGCCCGCAGTAGCTGCCGGAACGAAAAAGCCCCTACACTTGCCTATATATATAAGCAAAATACTTGAATGATCCATACATGTCGCATCCAAATCACAATTTTTCCAACCCCACACCACAAATTATCCGTACTTGTCTATATATATATATATGCAAAATGCTGGCTAGAAAGACATGTAAAATGAAGGAGCATTGTTTAGTTCAATCAAAAAGCCATTATAGAACATGAGTTCCCAATTCTTCTCGCACCTCATCCAATTCCATTTGCGCGTACGTGTACTTCCGTCCAGCTCTATACTGAGGAAGAAAAAAAAAAAAAAAAGGGCATGTAAAATGTAAACACAAACAGCAGAAATATGAACATAAACTTGCAAGGTACTAAATTTGCACAAGATATATTGTCACTTCAAATTCACCAGTATGCATATTTACCAAATCATATTAGTGAACAAGAAAGCCTGAAAGTGCAAATTAAATATGCCTTTGAATTCCATTTGAAGATACTAGTTAAGGATTTAATATTAATTGCACAGAGAAAACAAAACTTTTTTTAAAAGTATGGGTTTTAGTCATTAATAAACAACTTACCAAACAAAAAACATCTGCAACTTGATTGTACCAGATCTGTGGTATTTGCACAGAGTCATTTTCACACTGGCACTTGCACATATCCACAAACAAGGTAAATTTTTACTTGCTTCTATTTGAATTCATTGACAAACAAGAAATATCTATAAATTATTGTTCAAACATATCAAATCTACCAAAGGAAGAACTTGTCTGATAATAGTATATCAGTACAAGTGATGAGTATACACTTACTTATGGTTATCAATCACAACCTTAACTGAATAATGGGAACAAATTTTTAAGCAAAAATGAGATATACCTCTTCTCGTTAATGGATATAACACCCAATTTCTTAAAAATCAGTTTAAAAATCACTCTTCTTCACTCCCTTTTCCAAATCATGCCCATGCCTTTGCCTCTAACTTCACACAAACTAATTTCCCACCTACTCTAGTACATATGGGTGTAGGAATTCTGTATACGCATGTCTTGAATCCAGAATATTTATAAAATAAATATCACCATCAAACTATGCAATAAACCAACAAAATTCGATTAACTAACTCAATAAAGCTTAATGAAATCAAAGATACTGCCACAATTCAAGGGAGAGTTCCAGTATAAGAGTACAAGGTTGTACCGGATCAGATCAACTAGGTTTGGTTGTGAAATCTTAAATCCTGCACTAGCTATAGCATCAATCCTCAATGATAATTCCTTGGCTCCTGGAGAAATAATAGAATCACCTGTTCTAATCTGCCATTTAGATACCCCACTTCATTTCAGCCAAAGGAATATAAAAAAACAACTTTAGTAAGCTGAGATTTAATTTAATTTAATTTTTTTTAAAAGGAACCACAAGAACCAGTAGAAGATTTGGTGGTGAGTAGCAACTATTAAGTAACACTATGCCAAAAATGATCTTTAGCCTGAAATAAAAGAGGTAATTTATATTAATCTCGCCCTCGTATCCTAAAATATGTACTCCGGCTACTTGTATGTATCAGGTGAGACCCTCTCAAGGTCAAGCATTGTGATACTACCTATGAGTGGACTTTATTTTCAAATAATGAGCATTGTTTTATCACCAAAAAACTATGAATAATGATTTATTAGTTTATTGAATTTATTATATAACAAATAGTTGAAACTTGATATTTTTGTAAAGTAATTGCAACATATTTGGGTTTTGGCATATTGCGAATATCTTTAGTTGATATATATTATTTTTCGAGAATTCCTATCTATTTCTGGTTATGTGTGAGGTACGTGGGGTGTTGGTAATGAGATTATGGAAAGAGAATGGATTATAATTATGTCAGTTTGAAGTGCTATAAGCACTACCCTATGTACCTCACCAGAAATGAAAATTATAGATTGGAAATTGGGAACTATGGATATGTGGATATGTCGGAACCCTGGCACCCTTGACGGAATGTTTTGTAGACTCTTAGTTGGATTAGACTGCGGGCATAGGACTTGTCACAGGCGTACGAGTATTGAGGATTCTGTTATACATACTGGTGAACTTAAAGTTTCAAGTTTCATCACTCTCTATTGACAAAATATTTGTTGATTAATTTTTTTTGTTTCATTTGCACATCCCATACTTAAGTGCTTGAGTGGTCCAATTTTACGGCTCTTTGCTCTAGATGCTTCAATCTTATTACCTGATACCTTCCTAGAGCAGTGACTACCTTGGTCACACTTCCCCTTTTTATTTTAATTGAATAGATTGGCTAATAGATTGAGATAAGATAAGACAGGATGACAATGACAGTCCATAGTGGATCATAAACACTTCGCTCATCAGGAGGATAAGATAGCACGAATTAAGTCTCATCTAATAGCTTTAAACAAGAAGGGACATAAATCAGACAAAGCACAAAATGATTCAAATTTCACACCAACAGATAGGAGAGAGATAAGTGTTAGACAGCTGCATATCAAGTAATTTTTTTTTTTTTTTTTAATACTTGACTTTTCAACTACATGTAAGATGACTAGTCAACAGTTTTGAAATGTGCTTAAGACAAGGAACAAACATACTAATCAATTGAGCAAAGGTCAATGGCTGTCTGAGTGTGACATGTTTCTAAAAGTCCAAGGCCTTGGTGAGTATATCTGCAAGCTATTTCTCAGAGAGAACAAACTCTAATGCTAAAATGTCGTCTTCCACAAGATCTCTAATAAAATGATGTCTTATTCAAAGGGTTTGGTTCTTGAGTGATGGACATGAATTTTTGAGATATCTATTTCACTCAGGTTATCACAATAGATGAGAAAAAATGATTGTTGAAAAGCATAGTCATCCAACATATGTTTCATCCAAAAGAACATATGTTGACAAGCACAATAATAAAGAGATATGGAAAAAGAGATTCAAACTCAGAGATTTATACTGGTTCAGTCCACCTGGCCTACATCCAGTCCTCAAGCACACCGGGAAAAACTCCTTGCAGGTGGAGTTGAAACCTTTACATTGTCAGAGCACATCACTCCTTCACAGCTAGAGCACACCACTCTAATACAAGATGGAAGACACCCTTCTCACCTCACAGGGTCAAACTAACCCTTTTTACAAGTTTGAAAGAAATAACTCTCGGAATAAAAATCTCTCCTAATTTAGAGGGATATACAATTGAAGCTCACAGAAAGATAACTCTCCTTCTGAGTAGATGATTACAAACATAATTTTGGACACTACAACTCTTTTATGGATTTGAACAAGGAATGGCTCAAGAGAAAATGATATTCAAAGTATGTTGTATGCTTGTAAGCTTGGATGAATATGTTGAGTTGTTGTTTTCACCAAAAATTTGAATACGTATTTATAAGTATGGAAATACAGTTGTTGGGAAGATAGAGCCATTAGGAATATTGCTATTGGGAAATATAGCCGTTAAAAATATAGTTGTAGGAAGTATAGCTGTTAGAACATATACCTGTTGGAACAGTGTTTAGCTAACCTTATTTCCATTTCCAATATTTAAGTAAATGTCTTTGTCCTTTTACTTTTGTTTATTTTTATATTACTCTATTTACTTAAGTTTACAATGTAAATAAGGAAGTACGTCACCCCACCAACCCCCTCCCCCCCTCCCCCCAACCCCCTTCATTTGGATTCAAATAAAAATACTAGAAAATCATATTCCCACCAAATCAAAATATGAAAAATCGATTTTAGTTCAACATAAACTTCATATAAAAATTTCATAAAATCAGGTTTTCTTATTTGATATGTAGGGAATAAAAGCCGCAAAAAATTATCTTCAAAAAATGATTATTTTGAAAAAGCATTTTTCATACTTAGCCAAAATTTTGATAAAAAAATTTTGCATGTATGATATGAATGCATGAAGGAACCTAAGGTCAATCTAGGTAAAGAGCCTTAGATGTTCAATTCATAAAGAGTTTTATAAGAATAACCTAACTCTTCCGTCTTGAAGAAATATATGCTTGAGTATCTTTAATGTCCCAAAAGTCTTCCAATGTGTACAGTATTTTTGATCCATTTGAGAATACCTTCTCCTTACAACTTATCACACTTGAAATACATTAGATAACTAAGGAACAATTTGTTATCATCAAAATATGCACAATAATACTAAAGATCGTATGGCTAACAGAGATTATTGAAAGACATGCATGCAATGACCACATTTAAAAAATAATAATAATAAAACCTAATAAAACAAAAGAACACATACGGTGCATACGCATGACAATGTATCTAGAGTTCTTGAAGCATACACAAACAAGAGAATGGTATAGATACATAAGACAAAGAAACTAGTCACCAACATGAGGAAAAATATGGTCTTCCTTCCTGATTTAAACTTGCTTCACTTTTGAAACTTTATGAGACAAAGAGATCACCTTAGGAAATTTGACAACCTTGTAAAGAAGATCATTCACTTGAGTTTGAAGTAAGTCATCATTTACTTTCCTGAAATGAACAAAAGGCTTTTGCTCAAAACACTGGTCCGATGTGTCCTAATGTGCCACAATGATGGCATGTAGGAATGAACCTTTTTGATTTTGGGAAACCAAATTTTGCAAGTGAAGAGTGCTTATATCTAGTAAAAACCACAGATTTTACAATAGCATACCCCTTAAAATATGACACAAGAGTCTTAAACTCACTTTATTTGGAAACTCGAGACTCAAACCTAAGGATATGACACCTAGGTCGAATGTGTCCTTTCACACCACAATGGTGGCAGGTAGGCACAAATTTGGATTGTGGAAGAGACAGCTTTTCCTTAGAAACAATATTCATGGAATCAAAACCCAAGTTGAGACCATGAACAAATTTTGGAGCTTCTTGAGTTGACACATCTTTGACAAAGATTGTCTCAAATGATGAAGGTGTAGAAGACTCATTCATATATCCTAAACCTCTTTTATCACCAAACAATTTTCCAAAATTGAGCATTTTATCAATCTTTCCAGCACCAATGGTTAAACCTTGAATCTTTTCTTTTTCCATCTTAAGTTCATGTTCCAATCTTATATTTTCAAATTGTAAAGCATCAAAAGATTCAGATTGTTTAACCATGTTGTTTTCAAGTGATTTTACCATCTCAATTAAGTTTTGCAACTCAATGTCTTTCTCAAATAACATGCGTTGCAAAATAGAATTTTCAACCACAAAATTATCATGCATGACTACTTTTTCATGCTCAACTAATGACTTGTCAAACTCAAACAAAGTTAGTCTATGAAGAAACAAGGATTTGTCATTTTCAAGCATATTCAACTTCTCAATCAGATCAGAATTTTCTTTTTCAAGAGTGCAAACTTTATGATACAACTCACACATATCAACTACATTCTCTTACAAGATACCACTCAACTTCTTTTTGGCCATTTTGAGAGTTTCATTCAGTTCATCAAGTTCTTTGATTTTTTTTTTTTCCAATTATGTGATTCTGTTTTTTGAAACTACAGATTTCATTGAAATGCATATCATACTTTGCACATAGTTCCTTATATAATCGGTGATCCTGTTTATCATATACTGACTCAGATTCATTTCCCAAATTAGATTCTCCCACATTAACTGCATGAACTCTAGCAAGGCTAGAGTTATGAATATAAACAGCAAGGGCAAAATGGTTTGCCTTTTTATTAGATGAAGTGATATTAACATGTGGTTATTTGCACATTCCACATCAATGTGACCAGCAACACGTACCTGCAAGCCTAGAAGATTATTAGTGACAGCCTAGGCACTCAGAAGAACCCGTCAATCTAGGCATCCCCTGTGCTAGCAACAACTATGGTAAAAGTGTGAAAGCATCATAATCAAGTAAACAACAACCAGCAGATAGTGATAACTAGTCAACTGCGATAACACAAATCCAGAAATACATGAACATCATGCGATGACTAGTCAATTATCAAGAACACAAACCCAGAAAATAACAGATCTGCAAAACAGAAATTGTTCACCCAGAAACCTACCACTAGGAAAAATTGAAGGTCACCAACAGACCAGGCAATCCACTAAGCAAAGAAGATTCTTGCAAAGAAACACAAGTAAGCTCAAGAAATCCTAGATCTATTTAGGAATATGAGTTATAACTCCTTTGTGCAATCTTCTCCTCCAATTTAGGAAAGCTAACAGCTTAGTCCTTTATGGCAATGACAGCTCCTTCTTAAGCCCTTTCATCCCATGGCACCTGCTAGCCAGCTCAAACTCGAACAGAAATCAACAATTTCGATTCAAGGAGAACATGGCCAATTTGTTCAAGAAACCATACTCTTGAAGACACCAATCTTTAATCTGACCTACATGTATATGAGAATGTGTTTGTTCTAGCTAGATGCAGATTTTATATTTCAAAAGTAGTTTTCAAAAAATCAATTTAGAAAACTCATAGATGAAAATGATGGTTTTCTCTTCAGGAAGAAGAGCAAGCAAAAGGATGGAAGAAACCTTTTTGAAAACTCACCTAAAAAAATCACGGTTGTCAAATAAGGAATCGTTTGGCTTTTACCCAAAAATTCCTAGGTTAGAATAGTACACATGGTAGCTGAAAAAATTCGTAGAAACCGGTGAGCTAGAAAACTTACTGATGCAAAAGATGGCTAGTCATACGAAAACAAGATGATTAGTCATAATCTTAAGAAATATAATGAATGCAATATGATGCAATGCACAAAATACCTTTTGCCAATAAGTGATATTCCATAAGATAGTAGCCAAACAAGAGCAATTAGAGAAACTATTCTTAAACTAAGCATGAGCTTGGGTGATTACAATGTATGTCCTATTATAATATTGTCAAGGGAAGTCAAAAGAAAAACTCAAAATGCATACACTTACATAATTGCTAGCAACAAAATAGATGAACACGATGCTTCAAGAAAAGACTAAAATAACAATAATCTAATTGACTCAAATGGTTTCATATTCAAGTGATTTTTTATACAGATATGATATTTAAGAATATATAAATATTAGACAATGCGGATCATTGAAAGACAATGTGTGATGGGCCATACAAAATGTCCCTCAAATAAGCTTATTATTTTAGTGATCCCTCACTATAGATATTTTATATATCGGATGTGATTCCCTTATCTCAGAGTAAGAGCATATTTTTTCTTTGCCTGCAGAATGGAATATTATATGTCAATTAAGCAAACAAAAGTTTAGCACATGGAATAAAGGCATTTTTCTGATATTCCAAAGTGTTTTCCAACCCATCGGTTGCTATTTCATTCTTCACATCAGCATTCTTGAGAAAGTGATATCCAAAGAACAAAAAAGTTAACAGGTTGCTTCCCATGCTAAAACACTCATCCTCATCCAAACCTTGAGAGGTGTACGCGTAGATACCAAAATCATGCATCATGTGCATGCATGGAAATGACCAACTTAGCCCTGTTTTTACCTATATAAGTAACAAGAAGCATTGGACGGAAGACGTATATTGAAGAGATGGGGATTGTGCCCTCACAGCCAACTAGTGGACAAACAACTAGTAACAATGCATCGGAGAAACCAACCGAAGGAGGGCCTTCATCTACTGCAGCTTCATTTTGTGTGTTATAGCTACATGTATACATATATATATATATATGCTTGCTTATGCTTCTGATGAAATGTGAAAATTTCCAGTTGCTGCCGAAATTCAGCTCCAAATAAAAAAATTTGGGAGTTTAATTTGATTTAAAGAATGGAAAACTATCTAAAGAAGTTAGAGATCGACCATCTTGATTATGTCAATTATATTTTCTTGACTACTGTTAGCATTATCACAGCCTGTGCAGACGTATGGTGATGGAAAGTCCAAATGTTGTATGGTGTATGCAAAGGATCTCGATATCACTTGGTCTGGAGACACTCGTTACTGGCGATGGGTCAAAGAAACTAGGTACCAAAAACTTCAATATATAACTTACGGTTTCTTTCTCGGTTTATCCAGTCGTATTGACCATTTGAAACAGATAGGAATAACACATACACAAAATCAATATATATATATATATATATGCTCTCAGTAATCTCAGTCCTAACTTCGATTTCATTGCAGTGGTGGCAACTTCGAAGCTGCTGAACTGTTAAATGTGTGTTGGCTAGAAGTGCGTGGAAAACTTTCGACCACAGACCTCTCACCAGGAACTCTGTATGAAGTTGTATTTGTGGTCAAGATGAAAACTGAAGCTTATGGCTGGGATGCCCCAGTGAATTTGAAATTCACTCCCCCAGATGGTGCAGTTCCAAGGGAGACCACAATTAAATTGACAGATTTGAAGGATAGTAAAGATGAATGGAAAGATATTCCGTTTGGTGAGTTTAAAGCACCCGCAAATCCTGGGAACATTGAGTTTTTGTTGTATGAATATGGTGGGAGATGGAAGAGCGGACTTGTTATCAAGGGTGTTGCCGTTCGACCAAAGAGCTAAGTTGCAGAATTTATTGTAATAACTAGTTGGCATATGATTGAGCCGACAGATGATGCTACGCATATTTACTAGATGATAATTAAGAAGAGAATAATGAAGCACTTTTAAGTATTGCCAAAACCTCACATTTTGCTTTCAATATTAATGCCATCTAGAGCTTCCCATAATCTTTTTGTTAGAGTTCAATGTTTTCAGCAGTTTGGATATTTTGGGAAGAAGGAAGAGATCACAGAGAGAGTATGAGGAAGAGAACGTTGCTGTCTTAGAAACTTTTAGATATATGTATTTCATATATCCACTGTTCATGTATGTAAGTGTGAGAGAGAGAAGAATCTGATTCTCTAACTGATTTACAAAAGATATTCAATCCTAGCCTTTGATTCTATCATCCTATGAGATGATCCCACTTGTCATAATCTGACACTTAGATCCTAGGCAAGTTAAGAGACCACTTGGACTATGATCCAATGGCTCAAATTACATCAGGAAAAAATAAAGCTTATAGAATGAAAATAGAAAGAACTTTGTGACCTTGGCTCTAAGGCATTCAGCTTAAGGGTTTACACATCAACACTCCCTTCTAACCCTTTAGCTGATTTCACACAAAGTAGGTCTTTTAGATACACAAAACGATCCTTGGACAAAGCCTTGGTTAGTATGTCTGCAATCTGATCTTCTGTTTTGCAGTAGATTAGTTCAATCTCCTTTGCTTGAATAGCTTCTCGAATGAAATGAAACTTCTGGCTAATATGTCTAGTTTTCTGGTGGAAAACTGGATTCTTTGCCATTGCTATGGCAGAGGTGTTATCACACAGAATTGGTGTACCTTCCACCTGTTCCTCTCCAAAATCTTCAAGTACGAACCTTAGCCATTTAGCTTGTGATGTTGCTTCAGCAGCACTAACATATTCTGCCTCTGCAGTGGACAAGGCTACTGTGTTTTGTTTAATTGATGCCCATGAGAACATACCAGATCCTAGTGTGAATGCATATCCTGAAGTACTTCTTCTATCATCTTCACTTCCTGCCCAGTCACTGTCACAATACCCAATCAAGGTAGCTGTCTTCCCTTTTATAAATTCTATTCCATAGTCAAGTGTGCCCTGAATATATCTCAATACCCTCTTGGCTGTTCCCATGTGTTTTCTAGTAGGATTATGCATGAATCTAGCAAGCAAGCTAGAGGCAAACATTATGTCTGGTCTTGTAGCTGTCAAATAGAGCAGGCTACCTACAATCTGTCTATATTCACTCTCATTTGCTGCCTCACTACCATCTTCCTTGCACAACCTTTCACTTGCAACTAGTGGAGTCACCACAGACTTGCAGTCCTTCAATCCAAACTTTTCAATCACCTTCAAAGCATATTCTTCTGATGAAGAAAGATATGTTTATCTGTTTGTAATACTCCCATCCCAGGAAAGTGGTAGAGCAGTCCAAGATCAGACATTTCATAATGTTGCATCATATCATTTTTGAATTCTTCAAGTAACTTTGGACAACTTCCAGTATAGACAATATCATCCACATAGAGTGAGACAATAAGAATACCTGAATCTTCACTAGTTTTGACATAGAGTGTTGCTTCACTAGGACTTTTCTTGAATCCTGCCTTGTTGAAGTAAGAGTCTATCTCATCATACCAGGCTCTTGGGGCTTGCTTTAGTCCATACAAGGCCTTGTTCAACTTATACACTCTGATTTCTTCATTTTCCTTCACAAAACCCTGTGGCTGCTCCACATAAACCTCTTCCTTTAACACTCCATTCAGAAAAGCAGATTTTACATCCAGTTGATATAGATTCCACTCCTTCTGTGCAGCAAGTGCTATCAAGGTTCTAATGGTATCCAATCTTGCTACTGGAGCAAACGTCTCATTATAGTCTATTCCAGGCTTCTGAGAGTAGCCTTTTGCCACAAGTCTGGCCTTGTTTTTTTGTACAGATCCATCCAGATTTAGTTTAGTTTTGTAGACCCACTTGACACCAATAATTGGCTTGCCAAATGGTCTGTCCACTAGTTTCCATGTATCATTTTTCTCAATCATTTCCAGCTCAGCCTTCATTGCATTCCTCCATGACTCATCAAGATCAGCTTCTTCAAAACTGTCAGGTTCCACAATGCACATATTGCACTGAGCCATGATTTCGTTAACACTTCTCCATTTCTTTGGTGTGTGATCTATAGCTTGAGAACTTTCACTTATTCCTTCATCTTGCAGAGTAAAACCTTCATCCATTTGGATTGGTGTATCCAAGCTTTGACTTGGGTCATCTTGTTATGTGATTCCTTCATCCATTTGCATTTGTGTATCCAAGCTTTGACTTGGATTACAATTTTGATTTTCAGCAGGCACAGGGACTGTCATTTCTCCTGCACTTGCATTCTCCCACTTCCATGAGCCATTCTCATCAAACTGCACATCTTTGGACAGAATAACCTTTCTAGTGCTTGGATCAAACAGTCTGTAGCCCTTTTCACAGAGTCCATAACCCACGAAAATACACTTGTGACTATTTTCTTCAAGTTTATGCCTTAATGCTGAAGGAATGAGCACATGACAAGGAGATCCAAATATCTTTAAGTGTGCAATTCCTGGTTTTCTGCCAGTATAAGCTTCAAATGGTGTTACCTTCTTGAGAGACTTGGTGGGACATCTATTTAGTAGATAAACTGCAGTATTTACAGCTTCTGCCCAAAAATCATAAGTCATACCCTTCTCATGCAGAATAGATTTTGCCATTTCCACTACTGTCCTGTTCTTTCTCTCAACAACTCCATTTTGCTGAGGGGAGTATGCTATAGTTAGCTGCCTTTGAATTCCAAATTCATCACAGAACTTGTTAAAGTCATTGGATAAAAACTCTCCACCCCTGTCACTCCTCAGGCCTTTTATCTTATATCCACTTTGCAGCTCAGTCATAGCTTTGAACTTTTTAAAATATTCGAGTGCACTTGACTTGTTTCTGATGAAATATACCCATGACATTCTAGTGCAATCGTCAGTAAACAGCAAGAAATACCTATTTCCAGAGATAGATTCAGTCTTCATTGGTCCACAGATGTCTGTATGAACCAATTCCAAAGGACTTGTAGCTCTCCAAGTGGACTCCAAAGGGAAAGAATCTCTGTGTTGCTTTCCTATCATGCAGCCTTCACATACTACTGAAATTTGCTCCAAATGAGGTAAGCCATGTACCATGCCTTGATCCTCAAGCAGTTTTATGCTTCTTTCATTTAAGTGCCCCAATCTCTTATGCCATGTCTGCAAGTAGTGTGTAACACTTGCCTTTAAGGCCAAATCACTTGCAGGCATCATTGTAAGTGGAAAGCATCTGTTATTGGTCATTTGAACCCTCACAATCAGATTTCTCAGTGACTGATCATCATAGACATTCACCATATTCTCTCCAAACACAAGATGGTACCCATGCTCCATCATTTGCCCAACACTAAGCAGATTTTCTTCAAGACCAGGTACAAGCATTACTTCTTGAATATGCTTCTTACCCAACTTGGTCCTTATTACAAGAGTCCCTTTTCCTGCAACTGGAACTATTTCTCCAGTACCCATTTTTACTTTAGAAGTCAAATTTCTTTGTATATTGACTAACAGACTCTCATCACCTGTCATGTGGTTACTACAGCCACTGTCAATGTACCAAGAATGATTTTCCTTCACATCTGTCACAGCATTGCATGCATAGAACAGGATTCCAGTTTCTTCAACTTGATTTGCATAGTTCAATTTCTGTACATTTTTATTTCCATGACACTCTCTGAGCATATGTCCAAATTTCCCACACCCTTTGCATTTAGGCTTTCCTTCAAACCAACATTTGCCAAAATGCAGTTTCTCACATTGTTTACAAGCCATTTTATTCCCATCGTTAGATTTCCAATTCTTCTGAGGTTTTTGATCTCCAGAAGAAGCTCCACTCTTAGAATTCTTATCTTCAATATTCAGACTAGTAAAGGCCCTTTCTGTAGAGTTCTCATTGTGTCGATCCAATCTGAGCTCAAAGCTCTTCAGGGAAGCAACTACTTCTTGAATCTCAAGTGTCTCAAGATCCTTAGAGTGTTCAATCACAGAGCAGATGGAATCATATGATTTTGGCAAACTAAACAGCAATTTCTGCACTACTCTCTCCCTAGATAGTTCCTCACCGTAACTCTTCATGTGATTCAAGATATCAAACAATCTAGCAAGATATATAGATAGGGATTCACTGTCTTTCATGCGAGTATATTCAAACTCTCTATGCAATCCTTGCAGTTTTACATTTCGTACCTGTTTATCTCCTATGAATTCCAGCTTTAGAATATCCCAAGCTCCCTTTGAGGTCTCCTCATTCACAATTCTGGGGAAGAGTTGATCTGAGACAGCACTTTGGATTAATCCAAGTGCACGAGCATCCTTCATCAGAAGCTCAGCCATTGTAGACTTCTCAGCAACCTTAGTCTCTTCTATCTCTTTTTCCTTCTTTGAATCTGGATCATTGCAGCCATGTTCAACCAGATCCCACAGTCCATGAGATTTCAGTATTGTTTTCATTCGAATGCTCCAGAACTCGTAGTTTTCTCCATTGAACACTGGTGTGCGAAGCTCAGAAGTGCCCGATCCTGCCATGTGAGACATTGGATTCAAGAAATCTCAACTGCAATCGTCGAAAGGAGCTCAGAACCAGCTCAAATCAATTCCTTCTCCCTGTTCACAGATTCACGCCCAGCTCAAGCGATCAAACCTGGCTCTGAGGCCATGTTAGAGTTCAATGTTTTCAGCAGTTTGGATATTTTGGGAAGAAGGAAGAGATCACAGAGAGAGTATGAGGAAGAGAATGTTGCTGTCTTAGAAACTTTTAGATATATGTATTTCATATTCCACTGTTCATGTATGTAAGTGTGTGAGAGAGAGAGAGAGAGAGAGAAGAATCTGATTCTCTAACTGATTTACAAAAGATATTCAATCCTAGCCTTTGATTCTATCATCCTATGAGATGATCCCACTTGTCATAATCTGACACTTAGATCCTAGCCAAGTTAAGAGACCACTTGGACTATGATCCAATGGCTTAAATTACATCAGGAACAAATAAAGCTTATAGAATGAAAATAGAAAGAACTTTGTGACCTTGGCTCTAAGGCATTCAGCTTAAGGGTTTACAAATCAACACTTTTAACATGGTTGTAATTGTAAATTAGTTGTCTGGGAGCTTTGCACTTTTTCATGTTTTATAAACCTTCTATTGGCATTTCCATTTATTTATTATTATTTATAAAAAGTAAAAAATAAAAACAAGTATGTCTGCAGCAGTGGTTGTTTCGATGCTAGTCATGATCATTAACCATGTTTAGATCAGAATTGGAATTATAGTTCGAATCCCCACCTTCTCCTCTTTTTGGGCTGCGCGAAAACCACTGGGCATGGTATTTATTATGATTTTAAAGAACCTAAAACTTCCTTGGAGTAATGTTTATATATGAGTGCTACTATTTCCACTCTCTTGTCCTATTTCTCCACCCACCTTGTGCTAAAATATGAATATGATTTGAATGTATTAGGTTGAGTTTTATTCTTGGGGTATATATAAGAGTTTACATATGGGCTTTATAAGGAATTAGATACAGTAAAGAATTAGGAAAGTATCTCATAATTGTACAATGATTTATCAATTATATAAAAAATAGGAAAGTAAATCCCTTAATTAATTAAGGAAATAAATCTCCTTGATTAATTAGGAGACTCACGTCAACACCTTGTCTTCCCACCCACCATATAAATTTGAAAAAAAACAATCTTATCTTTCCACCCACCATTATTCCTAAAATACCCTTCAATTCTTTTTGAAGAAAAGACTAACACACACAGCCTATCAATGAACTTTCGCCAATGTCCCACAAAGTCAAGCCTTTCACATAAGTTTCAAAACAAATGCCTAGAACTTCAAAACAAAGCTCAATTGACTTTCCAACTCGTTGAATCTCAAATACAATTTCACCAAACGAAATATATGCACTTCTGCTAAATACTCACAAAGTCAAACCATTCCAAAGCTTCAAGGGATACCCAAAAACTCCAAAACCAATCCTAAAACAACCCTAGTTTTGTTCCAATTAGCTTTAGAAACCAGCACCCATGCCAAGCTCAAATTCTTGTAATACCAAAACCACAAATCTTAATTCTCTCTATAGCCTTAACACCAAAACAACAACAAAAACAAAAACAATTCAAGCAAACAAGCCAAAATTTTTACTAAAATTGAACCACAAGCATCCCACGAAAAAACACCTCCCAATTTTAGAAACTCCAAAACCAACCTACAAATTTTAGTTTTTTTTTTTTCCTTTGGGTAAAGAAGAAAACCCACCTAGAAAATTCTTCGAATGGCTCACAAGACAAAGAGTAAACGTAAAGAAACATAGAAAAGTAAGATGAGAGGAATTACGCTTTGGCTTGAGGAAGTGATATGGTACAGAAGAGTCAACCTGGATCTTTTTTCTTCTTGAACTTTTATCCGCAGAGAAAAAGACAAAAAAAATGTGTAAATTTTTCCTTAGAAGTCATTTCACAAATGGTTAAATTTGTCTTTAAAAGTTTGAAGATAAAGTGGGTGGGAAAATAGGACAGGTGGGTGGAAATAGCAGTACTCTTATATATTTATTAATTACTTTATATATATCCTTGATTAATTACTTGAATTCATAAGATTATTATTATTTTCTTTATTTCCTTATTTAATTCATTTAATGTTATTTATTATTTAGTTGTATCATTATTATGTACTATAGTTGATTACATAAAAGGTTAGGGTTGGTTTAATCTTTTTGGGCTTGTCTAATATAGGTCCCTACAATTTCTATTTCCTAGACATATACCCATCATTCTATAAATCTATGTGTAAAACCCAATTTCAAACTTAAATGACCAATACGATATAAAAGGTCATAGTATTCCTATGTTTTTACATCATTGCCATCAAACTTCATATTTTATTTATAATTTATTCCAATCATTTCATTAACTGCCATAATTGTAATTAAAACTCCCTACTAATAGCATATCAATCACCCCATTTCTTTTGGTTGCCATTCCATCTAACATATGGCCCCTTAAAATTGCAAATAAAAAAAAATATGTAAATTACATATCCAATAATGTACATATGAAAAACATAAATATAAATATATACGTATAAAAATATAGGTATATTATTTACCAAAAAAAAAATAAACAAAAATAGGTTAATTACTTTGTAATTGAAATTTCCATACATTTTTCATAATTTAAAAATAGGTACACAATAATTTATAGAAAATAGGTACGTTGTATAATTGAAATTTCTGCACATTTTTTATAAATTAAAAATAAGTACATTACTTAGACGAAAAAAATAAGTTAATTATACTAGGTAAATTGTTTTACTAGGTATACATGATTAGAGAAAAAAAAGGTACATTATTTAGAGGAAAAAAAATAGGTTCATTATATCAGGTAAATTGTTTAGGGGAAAAAATAGGTACACTATTTTGAGAGAAAAAATAGGTACATTATTTAGAAAAAAAAAATAGGTACAGTATTAGAGAAAAAAAAATAGGTACATTATTTTGAGAGAAAAAATAGGCTCATTTAAAAAAAAATTGTTTTCATAAAACAAACAATAAAAAGTTGATCAAATCATTTTTTATAAAACAAGTAATAAAGAAAAAAAATAGGTACAATATTTGGAGAAAAAATAGGTTCAATAAAAAAAAATGTTTTAAAAGCAAAACAATAAATAGATTATCAAATTATTTTTCAACATAATTAGAATGTACACTATTATTCATAAAATTATAATTAAAAAAATATTGGTCGTATAATTCATAAAAAGAAAACAACATTAATTCCTAAATTTAATATTGAATTTAAATTATTAATACTTTAAATAGATTCACTACCATGTTTTACTATTTGCGCGACAGAAGTTTGCGCGACGAATACGATTTCGTCGCGCAAAACGCAATAAAGCGATGACAAGAAATACTCGTCGCGCATAGAAGTTAGAACTTGCGCGACCAAAGTTTTCGAAGCCCAAAACATATTAGATCGACATAAAAACAGTTTCGTCGCGCAAAGAAAAAAAAAAAACCCGGGTACTCTCTTGGCGCCAAATACTTTCGCGGCGAGACCACTCGTCGCGTAAGAAAACATAGCGTGACGATGAAACACTTCGTCGCGTAAGAGCGAGGTGATTTGGCTGCGAAAACTCTTGCGACGACAGCTTTCGTCGCAAAAGAGAACTTAGCGCGACAAACAATGTTATCGTTGCGTAAGAAAACGAAGGATTTTTTTAATTTGGCGCCAAAAATAATTGAGGGCGATATTTCAGTTTGCGCGACGAAACTGGTTTCGTCGCGTAAAAGAGAAGTCGGTACAATCTTTCGTCGCGTAAAAGAGAAGTTGGTACAATCTTGCGCGACGAAATATATTTGTTACGCAATGGAATTTTGTTTTTGGGCGACGAGGACAAGAATTTGCGCGACAAAATCTTATGCGACGGAAATATATTCCGTCGCGCAAAAGTTTTTTTGTCGACAAGTTTTCACGCGACGAAAAAACTCGATTTGTGCGACGGAAAAAAGGTTTTGGGCGACGGTAGTTTGCGCCACGAAATTTGTGATTCGTCGCGCAAAGTGTTTGCATTATATCAGAGCACTGCCTTTGCAAAGGCAGAATGGAAAAAAATTTCCTTTTTGCCTCTCTCTCAACTTCTCTCCCGCTGTCTCTGCTGGAAATTCAGTACGTTCATCGGGTAAGTATTTGTTGTCGTTTCTTTTTAAGTATTAATGTAAATTCATGCTGACGCTATTAATTTTCTTCTCGTTAGGGATATTTGTAATTAGCGATTGGTGGAGAACGATTGAGAAGGTATTTTATTCGTTTTATATATTAAAAATGTTAAAGTTAGTTTGTTATGTGTACTAATTTTTTCTGAAGTTATATTTATATTATGTTGTTAAATTGTGTGTGATGTAGCACAATGTGTTGTGATGTACGAAGTTAATTGAAATTAACTTCGTACTTTTATTTGTATGTTTAGTAACATTTAGTTTCCCGCTCGAGATTAGTTGGATTTCGTGCATGGATGCGTAAAGCATGACTGCGGTCCAATTAATTCTTGAATTGTCCCACTATTTGGACAGTTTGGTAATGCATAGTGTTGTCACGTAATCCACGGCTACAGGATTAGGTTTCGATTGTGGAGATTTCGGTGTCATCTCGGTACGTTCTTCGGGTGGTACGTAGGTATTAATACCTATGCCCACCTCAAGAACTGTATCGAGATGCTGCCGAAATTCATCCATGTCGAAATCTAATCTCGAAATCTAATCTCATGTAGCCGTAGGTTACGTGATAGAACTATGCATTCCCGAATGGGATAGGGCCCTTACCGGAGGCATAAGGTGACATTATAACTTCGTATGAAGTTGTTGTGATTGTTATGTTGTGATTATGGTTTCAGGAATTATGAGCAGAAGGTGGATACAAAACCCGAATAGATGCTCAGACGAATACTTGGATGGAATCGAGGATTTTATTGAGTTTGCATGTAGACAGAACCCGGGTGCAACTAGAATCCGATGTCCTTGTAGGAAGTGTAATAACACGTTGTGGGAGACAATTGAAAATGTTGGATTTCATTTAGTAAGGAATGGAATGATTGAGACATATAGCATTTGGAACCTTCATGGGGAACAATTAGACCATGCTTCGTCTTCAAATGCCACAAGAATGGACAATGTTGAACCTATTGTGGATCCTAATGATCAAGTCATGGATATTATAGAGGATGTTTTTCCATTTGCATCGACCAACATCAATAACGAAAGGGAAGATGACGTGCCAACACCAATAGACAACGCGGAGTTTGAACAATATGAAAAACTGTTAAAAAATGCAAACCAAGAGTTATACCCGGGGTGCGAGAGCTTTTCCGTTCTCACGGCCATTGTAGAGCTAATGCACGGAAAAATAAAGTATCGTATGTCGAACCTGTGTTTCGATTACTTTTTAGGGGTTTTCAAGAGAATGCTTCCGACGGACAATTGTTTGCCGAAAGATCATAAACAGGCACAGAAGGTGTTGAATGGTCTTGGATTGGGTTATGAAAAAATTCATGCTTGCAAAAATAATTGCATGTTATTCTACAAGGAGCACGAAACGTTGGATACATGCCTTATATGCAATGAGTCGAGGTTCAAAATGACATCTCAGAATAGAACGACTAAGATCCCACAAAAAGTTATGCGTTATCTGCCCCTGAAACCTAGGTTGCAGCGATTGTATATGTCGACGCACACTGCAACAGACATGAGATGGCATAAGGAAAAACGGGTAGACGATGATGTAATGCGGCATCCTGCAGATGGGGAGGCATGGAAAGAGTTCGATCGAACGTTCCCCGAGTTTGCTGCTGATCCCCGAAATGTGAGATTAGGACTTGCCACTGACGGATTCAATCCGTATGGGGTTCTAAACCAACACCAC
>NW_023010015.1:119024-128057 GCF_902201215.1 Prunus dulcis | reverse complement strand
GAATGCGAAAATCGGCCAAGTGCTGTGGTGTTGGTTTAGAACCCCATACGGATTGAATCCGTCAGTGGCAAGTCCCAATCTAACATTTCGGGGATCAGCAGCAAACTCGGGGAGCGTTCGATCGAACTCTTTCCATGCCTCCCCATCTGCAGGATGCCGCATCACATCATCGTCTACCCGCTTTTCCTTATGCCATCTCATGTCTGTGGCAGTATGCATCGACATATACAATCTCTGCAACCTAGGTTTAAGGGGCAGATAACGCATCACTTTTTGTGGTATCTTAGTCGTTCTATTCTGGGATGTCATTTTGAACCTCGACTCATTGCATATAGGGCATGTATCCAACGTTTCATGCTCTTTGTAGAATAACATGCAATTGTTTTTGCAAGCGTGGATTTTTTCATAACCCAATCCAAGACCATGCAACACCTTCTGTGCATGTTTATGGTCTTTCGGCAAACAATTGTCCGTCGGAAGCATTCTCTTGAAAACCCCCAAAAAGTAATCGAAACACAAGTTGGACATACGATACTTTATTTTTCCGTGCATTAGCTCCACAATGGCAGTGAGAACGGAAAAACTCTCGCACCCCGGGTATAACTCTTGGTTGGCATTTTTTAACAGTTTTTCATACTGTTCAAACTCCGCACTGTCTATTGGTGTAGGCACGTCATCTTCCCCTTCCTGATTGATGTTGGTCGATGCGAATGGAAAAGCATCCTGTATAATACCCATGACTTGATCATTAGGATCCACAATAGGTTCAACATTGTCCACTCTTGGGGCATTTGAAGACGAAGCATGGTCTACTTGTTCGCCGTGAAGGTTCCAAATGCTATATGTTTCAATCATTCCATTCCTTACTAAATGAAATCCAACAGTTTCAATTGACTCAAACAACGTGTTGTTGCACCTCCTACAAGGACAACGGATTCGAGTTGCACCCGGGTTGTGTCTACGTGCAAACTCAATAAAATCCTCGATTCCATCCAAGTATTCGTCTGCGCATCTATTCGGGTTCTGTATCCACCTTCTGCTCATAATTCCTGAAACCACAATCACGACACAACAGTCACAACAACTTCATACGAAGTTATAATGTCACCTTATGCCTCCGGTAAGGGCCCTATCCCATTCGGGAATGCATAGTCCTGTCACGTAACCTACGGCTACATGAGATTAGATTTCGACGTGGATTAATTTCGGCAGCATCTCGACACAGTTCTTGAAGTGGGCATAGGTATAAATACCTACGTACCACCCGAAGAACGTACCGAGATGACACCGAAATCTCCACAATCGAAACCTAATCCTGTAGCCGAAGATTATGTGACAACACTATGCATTACCAAACTGTCCAAGTAATGGGACAATTCAAGAATTAATTGGACCGCAGTCATGCCTTACGCATCCATGCACGAAATCCAACTAATCTCGAACGGGAAACTACGTGTTACTAAACATAAAAATAAATGTACGAAGTTAATTTCAATTAACTTCGTACATCGCAACACATTGTGCTACGTCACGCACAATTTCACAACATTATAAACATATAACTTCACAAAAAAAGTACAAACATAACAAACAAACTTTTACAATAACATACCTTCACAATCGTTCTCCACCAACCACTAATCACAAATATCCCTAATGAGAACAAAATTAATAGCATTAGCACGAATTTACATTAATACATTTAAACTCAAGACAAAAAATACATACCTAATAAACATATAGAATTCACAGCAGAGCAGCAGCAGGGAGGGAGAGTGAGAGAGAGGCAGAAAGCAGGGAGGGAGAGTGAGAGAGAGGCAGATACAAATATGGAGAAGAAGGACTTTGCGAGACGAACAAGGCAAATTCGTCGCGCAAAACGCCGTCGCGAAAACCTACTGTTCCGTCGCACAAACCAACATTTCCGTCGCGCAATCACGTGTCGACAGCTACTTTTTTGCGCGACGAAGAAATCTATTCGTCGCACCAAATTCCGTCGCGCGAATACAAACTGGCGTCGCGCAAAGTTAATTATTCGTCGCGCAAATTGAAATATTTCGTCGCGCAGGGTTGCACCGCTATTACACTTTACGCGACGACGTACTTCCGTCGCGCAAAAACCCACCTCCATATTGGCGCCAAAATTAAGGTTCCCTCGTTTTCTTACGCGACGGTTTATGTTTTCGTCGCCCTAAGTTGTCTTTTGCGCGACGAATAAGTTGAAGTGTCGCGCAATATACTCATGCGCGACGCTCCTTGTCGTCGCGCAAGAGTTTGGCGCCATTTTGCGTAGAAGTTGCATCTTTGCGCGACGCAATTATTTTACGTCGCGCATAGTTTCTATCTGCGACGAAATTATTTGTCGCGCTAGATTTCTGTATTTTGCGCGACGGAAGTTATTTTGCGTCGCAAAAGTGTTCTTTGCGCGACGAAATTTTGTTCGTCGCGCAAACGTCCGTCGCGCAAATAGTAAATCGTAGTAGTGTGAAGAACCCGAAAGGACCTTTTTACACCTTCATTTTGACAGATAAATTGACAGAGTTGGACGGTAGGACCCAATTGAAACTATTTATCAAGTTAACAGATGTAATTATCTCAAAAAAAAAGTTCGAGGACCTAATTGCAACTCGAGGCAAAGTTCAGGGACGTCTACAGTTAAAATTTAACCCACTCATTTGGAACTTCCTAATTTCGCCATTGCCTAATGGACTCTTCATTTAGACAGAAGGGTGTGGATGATAATGGCAAAACCCGACCCAATCTGACTCGTTCCATTCCCATCTCAAAAGTATTTAGCTTAAATAAACAAGAAAAGAAAGAATTTATATAATAAGGTTTCTAAAATGTGCAAAATAAACATAGTTTGCTAGATAAAACTGAAACACTATTGCGGATAATCAAATGGTTAAACAATTCTTGATTTAGCTTATTTTTTGCATGGATCATCTTTGAAAGAGAACCTAAAAATTAAATCATTCTAATGATTAAATTCGTCGTGATGGTAACAACATCACGTGATGTTACCACTCCATTCATGTTATACATGTGTACATATTTATTCATATTATTATACCATAAGTCCATGACATATCAACCTCATCGTCTGCCCATATTATAATTTATGAATTACTAACATCACGTGGCGGTGTAACCGTCACACTAGAAAATTTATCTTAAATTACAAATTAGAAATGAGGTGTCCTTATTTTTCTTAAAACAAGGACATCCTAATCCTAGCCGACCAATTTAGGATTTAGGGATGACGTGTGGACATTTTCCAATTGTTGAAATACATTATTGGGCAACCATAGGGATAGGGATGATGTCTAGACTTTTCTTACAATAAAGATTTCTTTAACGTGGAAAACTCTCTCTCTCTCTCTCTCTCTCTCTCTATATATATACTTTTAGTTTATTTACTAGTTCATTCAACCTTGCGAAAAATGAAAGAAAAATATTATCATGAAGATGAAGTTTTATACCGTAGGTACGTCTTGATTAAAAAAAAAATAAGATCAAAGAATTGTAGTGGTATTTTGGATGACCAAACATCTTCCAATCTAGATTATGTTTATAGGTGTTGATGCTCAAAATGGCCCGGCCAATATTGAGTCCAACTTAGTGGTTAGATGTGCTGAGTCTTCAGCAGGGAAGAGGGCTGAGGCCCTTGGTGAAATGGATTGGTGAGAGACCTGTAGAAGGTAAAAAGAGGAGAAGCAACCGTTAAGCTTCGGACACCGGTGTGGTGCCGGCCGAAGGCTCTCCGATGCCTAAGTCAGTTACGTATAGTAATTCTGGCAGAGTAACAGTAAAAGTAGGAGAATGGTTCTTGGTTTTACCTGGGTACTGTTCCCTATTTATAGGGAGGTGAAAGTGGGAGCTTTGCACAAAGTTCCAATGTGGGACTTTGTGCAAGCCGTTGTGGTGGCGACACGTGTCCTGGAGATTAGGTTTGGCATTTGGGAGCTTCGGCAGGTGTCTGGCACCTCGGAAGTGTGTCTTCCTTCGGCATGGGAGAAGGCGTGGCTGCCTTGGTGCTAGTCGCTTTGATGCTGGGACTGCTCGGTTCATTATGGTGTAAACAGTAGTCCCCCAAGTTCGCGGTCGAGAAGTAACTTCTGGGTTGGGAACTTGTGAGTTTTTGTAATTGTAACCGAGCATTCCAGCTTCATTGGGAGCCGCAGGGCACTCCCTAGTCCCCCAAGTTGGCAAGCTAGGAGTTGCATCAACACATAGTAGCTGGGTACCTGGGTATTGGGGCATGTTGCAGATAGGATGGGAGCTGGGTCCGTAGGGGAGCCAGACCTTCGAGGGAGCCGGGCCCTTTGAAAATTTTGGAGACTTCAATTCTTCCATGGCTTTTGCCGTTCGGCAAGGATCTAGCTCCCTTTTTTTTTTTTTTTTTTTTTTTGGGGAATTTGGGGCCATTTTGGAAATTTTGGGGTGTCTAAAAAATATCATGGCCCTGCTGTCCGACAAGGAGGGTCTAGTTACACTTTTTTTTTTTTTTTTTTTTGGGGAATGGCCGGGCCATTTGGAAATTTTGGGGGTCTCCACAAAATATCCATGGCCCTTGCCGTTCGGCAAGGGTCTAGCTACACTTTCTTTTTCTTTTTTTTTTTGTTGGAAATGGCGGGGCCATTTGGGAATTTAAGACTACAAAAATTTTTTTTTCATGGCCCTTGCCGTTCGGCAAGGGTCCAGCTATATCTTTTGTTTGAATGGCCGGGCCATTTGGAGAGAGGTTGGAAGTTCCTTGGATCGGGCCTTCGGCAAGTATGGACTTGAGATGGGCTTAGGCATGTGAGAAGGCTAGGGTTGTAAGAGGGTTATATAAAAATTAGATGTTGCCTCTTGCCGTTCGGCAAGGCTACATCGGCTGTTTGATAATACAAGCCATCATCTCTTCGGCAAGTTCTCTTCGGCAAGCCGTGCACATTTGGGAAGGGTTGGCTGGAGCATACCGATCGGCAGGGCAGGTTCGGGGGAAATTGAGGCCGTTAGCAGAACTGGCCAGTCCTTCGGCAGGTGGTTCGGGCAAGAGTGGCGCAGCAGCAGGTTCGGCGTGGCAGTTGGGGCCAGATATGATTCTCTTAACCTTACCGTTCGGAAATAAGCTTGGCGGCGTCGTCAGTTGAGCACGGCTGGTAGCTTCTGCAATTCGTGGAGTGAAGGTCAGATTGTAGCTTCGGCAAGAGGAGCTGGCAGCTGGGGCAGGTTGCTTCGGCAGCTAGTGTTTTTGGCGTGGCAGCTGGGCAAGGGTCAGCAGCTTCGGCAAGGCGTCGCAGCAGGTGGCTGAGCACGAGGCTTGGCAGGAGGGTGATTGGCGAGAGGTGGCTGAGCACGAGGCTGGGCAGCTAGTGCTTCGGCAGGGCAGCAGCTTGCTTCGGCAGGGCAGCTGGTGCTGCGGCTTCTAGTGTTTGCTTCGGCAGCTGGGGTGAGGTACGAAAACAGCACCCGATTGGGTTTGGAAGGCCCTTGCCGTTCAGCAGTTGTGGTGAGCAGGGCTTCGGCCATTGGTGGGCAGCAGCTTCGGCAAGGGCAGCTCACGGTGAGTTTTTGTTCGATTCTATTATATTTTCGTGGGTCTTGCCATTCGGCAAGGCCATTGAATTTCCAATGTGCCCTTTTGTTGTCTTCGGCAAGTGGGCTTGATCCGTGGATATGTGATGTTCGTGAGATGAGCCCCTAATTTGTTGGTGCCCGGGCCTTGCCGTTCGGCAAGCCCGTACATGATATGTGTTGTAAAATGTATTTGGGTGCCTTGATGAAATTTTTTGCCTTGGCTTTAGACAATTTTGGGCCCTAGCCTTGTAATAAGAGTGGGCCTATGAAGTAGGCTAGCAAACTTGAAATTTTGGGGGCTTCCATTTTGTGTTTGCACGGGCCTTGCCGTTCGGCAAGGCTCCAATTTTCCTCAAATTTTTGTTTTTGGTGTATTTTGAAAATTGAATTTCAAATGGTGTGTAGGTACAAGGGATTTATGAGGGAAGATGAAAGGGTGCTAGGGTTTGCTCGTGAATCGAGGCGTGGTACCCTTAGTTGGCTATAAAAAGGAACTTGGGTGGTGAAGGCATCATACTTGGCTTCAGTTGAGAAAAATTGTGAGAATTGTGAAAAAGGAGAGGCGATTTCCGGTGAGAAGATTGTGGTGGTGCTTGTGGCTGAGGTGATTTCCGGCGAATCATTTGTGGTGCTACAAACAAGGTTAGACCCTATTTCGCTAGAACTTTTGAATTGAAATGTCTTGTTTTGTATGAACATGTTGAAGGTTAGGAAGAACATGATGAACATAGCATGAACATGATGAACACGTTGAACATATGTATGAACATGTAGAAATCTTGCCTGGCATGAAGATTTGTCAAATTTCTGTTGTTGTGGTTTGATCACCTCCGCATGTGCATTAGTTCCTTTTTTTGTTTTTTTTGCATATTTGTAGATGTCTGAAAGTTCTGATAGAGAGAGTCTTGACCCCCCTGCCTTCGGTGGGGATGATACTGAGAGTGAAGAGCCCAGCCAGTACATATGTTCTGAAGAGGAGAGTTCAGATACAGAGGGTCTGGTAGAAGGCACCATAGAAAGTAGGATGATAGTTCCTGGGGGTGAGAGGGTTGAGCCATCCGAAGATTCTGCGTCAGCTGCATATAGGGAGATGCAGAGGAATTACATAGAGCTAGAGGCCATAGCGAACCGGGTTCTAGCCTTGCCTCAAAATCAAGAGGTGGGTTCGAGCAACCAGGCATCACCATCAGGGTCTGTGGGTATAGCCGCGGCTTCGATTTCAGAGGGTTTAGACATTCGGGTCGGTGTTCCATTGCCGAGGCGGAATACGCTTACAGAAGCAAAATTGGCCCAGCTGCGGAAAGATTTTTGTGTGCCAGCTTATGTGGGCTTGAGGTTACCTACTGAGGCTGATGTAGTCAGATATCCCGTGGATGGTTCCGTGATGATTTTCACAGATATGTATCGGCACGGCTTCAGATTACCGTTTCATCCCTGGGTTCAGATGATGTTGGCCAAGTTGGGGTATGCGCCGGGGCAATATAATCCCAACTTTTGGATTCTTCTTCACGGAGTGTATATTGCTTGGTGGTTGGCTGGGCTAGGGGAGCCAGCTTTTGAGCAGTTCATGTACCTCTACTCCATTTCCAAACAACAGGGAAATTTTGGCTGGGTACAGGCAAATTGCCGAAAGGCGAAGGAGAGGGGCTACTTTATTGGACACAAGCCCACAACGCAAAAGTCCTGGAGGAACAGGTGGTGCATGGCTTATGGGGACTGGGAGTGTCCTCCAGGGAAGAGAGTTGTCCAGCACATTCCTACCCATTTCCAGTCTATAGGTCCTTGGCCCCATCCCTTAAGATTGTGTCATGTTTGATTGTATTGGCTTGGCTCCTATTGTTGGTTTTGTATTGTGTTTGTGCCAGTGTAAGTGGCTAAGTAGTTTCTAACTCTTGATGCAGGTTCAGTGAAGTGGGGCCCTATCTCCAAGGAGCAAGAAGACGAGGTTGAGTGGGTGAGGGCGCAGCTATCAGAGACTGAGCGTGAGTGCGGGAACCTAGTCACTCAGAAGAATTTGTTTGAGTCCGGACTGCTGCAAGGAAGTAAGTACCTGGGTTGTCTTTTTGGTTGTGTGCTGAACCTTTGTGAGTTTGACTAATATAATTGTTTTGTTTGTTTTGACAGTGGCTGGCATCATAAGGGGGAGCACGAAGGTGGCCGTGGACATTGATGAGGCCGAGATGCAGAAGCGGCTGAGGGAGTCGCGGGCCAAAAAGGCTGAAAAGAGAGCTGGAAAACGACCCAGGGATGATGATGAGGGTCGGGTTGCGGATGTGCTGGGCAAGAGGAAAGCCATAGAGGAGGCGCACCAGCATGTGATGGGCTCGGGGCCGAGACTTCCGCCCTTTGATCTGCAGGCCCCGCCGAAGCTACCCTTCGGCATGGAGGATGTGTTCGCTGAAGGGGTTGAGAAGGTTGACTTCAGCAGGCTTCGCCAGCAGAAGGAGGAAGTCAACCTGGCTATGCACCGACAGGAGGTGCCCTTGGTGAACGTCTTCTTGGAAGGCGTGAAGAGCCACCCCGAGGCTCTAGCGAGGACCCCAGCCTCTTCCTTCATCGACCGGGCCCAGAAGACGATCCTCACCTCTGCCTATGTAAGTGTTTAGGCCCTTTCCGAATGTATTTGTGTTGGACTATTTTTGTATCAACTGACTAACATGATTTTGGTTTGGCAGGCCTTTGGCGAGATGTACGTCAGCATGGCCAAGGCTGACAAGGAGATCCAGAGGCTGAAGAGGCTAGACGAGCAGGCCAAGGCTAAAGTGGCGGAGGCGCAGGAGGCCATCCGAGAGAAGAACGCCTTGCTGGTTCAGAAGGCTGCCCTAGCCAGGGAGGTGGAGGAGCTGAAGAAAGCGAAGGCTGAGGAGGTGGCTGCTGCCCGAGTCGAGGCGATTGAGTCCTTCCGATCCTCAGAGGAGCTGAAGAGCTATATCATGGACCGGCTGGTTGATGAGTAGCTTCGCTGGGAGGATAGGTTGGTGAGGTTCAACCCTTCGCTGGATATTAACTTTGACACCAGTGGCGAGCCTCCTGCCCAGACCCCTCCAGCTGATGCTAGTGCCCCGAAACCAGAGGCTGAGCCAGCCACTGAGGATGCCCCGTCGACCGAGTCCTGAAGGCGTTGCCTTCGTGATGTACGATAGTTATTTTGTACTTTAGTTATTTTGTTGAAACATTTTGCCTTGCATGGAGCAAGGTTGTTTATTTTGGTTATGTATGAACATTTGTCCTTGCCTGGAGCAAGGCTGTTTTTATTTATGATGAGACTTAGCTTGATATGCATGAAAATAACAATTGTGTTGGTAAAAATAACAACAATGTGAGTGCATGAAAATGAGCCAGAGTCAGGCGTTTTATTGAAATAGATGCCGAAAGGCAGGAGGTACAAGTGGTCTAGGGTCTAGGTACCTTATGTCTACCGTATAGTAAATAATCAAGACCAAAGTATTGCCTTAGGGTCTAGATACG
>NW_023010015.1:110384-114477 GCF_902201215.1 Prunus dulcis | reverse complement strand
ATGCGGAGTGGCTGGATATCTTTCTCCTGGTGGTAGTGGAGGATACGCTCAGTAAAGGGCCCTGGCCGTGGTTTCGCCCAGAGGGGTTGATTGCTGCGATGTTGCTCGTTCTCCAGGCGCCGGACCTTTTCGAAGAGAAGCCTCATAGCCGGGTCGGCATGAGGAAGAGTTTCAAGTGCCAAAGACCCAGGGGCGGGATAGATAGGGGCTGGGGATTGTTCCCAATCTTCCAGCGTCTCAGTGTGGCGAGTTGGCCAGTTCTCTGAATTATAGAATTCCCAACTATCCGAGTCCCCGACACCTTCTCCGTTAGGTACGCGGACGGGGGCTGGCGATAGGCCCAGGTGTGCCACCCTTGGGTCCTCGAGGTTGACAGGGATAGGGATCGGCCTTGGCTGACGGTCCGAGATGCGATCCCGGCAATCTTGGTAGATCTTGACTGGCTCATGAGGCCGGTCCTTCGGTGGGGGAACGCAAAGGGGTCGTGACGGGGGTTGCTCCGGATGAAGGTGGTCTTTTCCCTTGCGGAGCCTAGAGTTGGCCAGGGATGTGTGGCTGGAATGTGCTGGCTGGTTCGGCTGAGTATGCCCAACGTTTTGGGTCAGGTCCTGTTGGGCATCCTGGGCACGAGTCCTCTCCTGGTTCCGCTTTAGAACACGAAAGTCATGCTCTAGCTCAGCATTCCGGGTATGAAGATGCTCGTACTTCTCCGACATCTTAGTCATACTGTCACGGAGGCGCTCCACTTCTGCCTGGAGAGAGGCGTCTCCCGGAGATTTCCTTTGGGAAGTACCCTCGAGGGGGGTCTGGTGCTGGGTATCGCCGCTATCCTCGGTCGGCATAGCAGGATGTGGGGTGAAGAAGAGGCGACGGGGCCTGAGGGGTGAAGGAGCCAGCTGGGCTGATAGAGAAAGAAGGGATTCAAGTGTCGAATTCCCACAGACGGCGCCAAACTGTTGATGCTCAAAATGGCCCGGCCAATATTGAGTCCAACTTAGTGATTAGATGTGCTGGGTCTTCAGCAGGGAAGAGGGCTGAGGCCCTTGGTGAAATAGGTTGGTGAGACCTGCAGAAGATAAAGTAGGAGAAGCAATCGTTAAGCTTCGGACACCGGTGTGGTGCCGGCCGAAGGCTCTCCGATGCCTAAGTCAGTTACGGGTAGTAATTCTGGCAGAGTAACAGTGAAAGTAGGGGAATGGTTCTTGGTTTTACCTGGGTACTGTTCCCTATTTATAGGGAGGTGAAAGTGGGAGCTTTGCACAAAGTTCCAATGTGGGACTTTGTGCAAGCCGTTGTGGTGGCGACACGTGTCCTGGAGATTAGGTTTGGCATTTGGGAGCTTCGGCAGGTGTCTGGCACCTCGGAAGTGTGTCTTCCTTCGGCATAGGAGAAGGCGTGGCTGCCTTGGTGCTAGTCGCTTTGATGCTGGGTCTGCTCGGTTCATTATGGTGTAAACAATGGGTTCCTTTTGGTGGTGTGATAATGATTCTGGGAGAAAGGTTCACTGGAAGAAGTGGGCAGATTTGGGAGAGGCTAAAAGTTGTGGTGGACTTGGGTTTCTAGATTTGGTATCTTTTAACAAGGCTTTATTGGCCAAACAATGTGGGAGAATCATTAATAACCCTTAGGATTCTCAAAAGTTTGTATTTTCCGAATTATGGTTTTCTAGAGGCTGAGAAGGTTTTCAGAGCCTCTTGGGCGTGGAATAGCTTACTAGAAGGAAGATATGTTATTCTTAGTGGTGCTAGATGGCAAATTCTGGGAGGCAATTCTGTAAGGCTATGGGAAGACTCATGGCTCCTCCAATCTGACCATGGGTACCTCCGCCTAACTGCACGTCCCCTCCATTGGGCCCATGATGGTTGCGGATATAATTGATTGGGAGCATAAGCGCTGGGAGTTTGCGGACATTGAGAACCTGATTTCTGTGGATGAAGTCAATGAGATCTTTACCCTTCCAATTGGAGGTAAAGATATTCCTGAGTGTCTGATTTGGCCTTACACGAAGAATGGCTCTTATACAGTCAAATCGGGATACCACTGGATCATGGGGGAAAACAAGCGAGCTCAGTCAAATAGGATTGAATCTTCTCGCCAGGTGGATAAGCAAGTCTGGAATTGTATTTGGGCTTGCAAAACTCTCCCAAATTATTCATGTGGCGTGTTGTCCATGGGATCCTTCCTACCTTTGCTAGCTTCTTCAAGAGGAAGTTGAGTCCTTCTCCCATCTGCCCTCTTTGCCATGATTTTCCTGAATCTGTGGAGGACGTTATCTTCATATCCCCATGGGCTCCAAAAATATGGTATGCTAGTATTCCATCTTATAGACCTGATGAGCAAGCTTTATCGTCGTTGGATAAATGGATTTTGGCTATTTCTTGCTGCTCTGTTTTCTCGAGCCTGGAGAAACAGTGGATTTTAACTCATGCTACCTTTGTGTGCTGGAGTATCTGGATAGCCCAGTGCTCTTTTATTTATGCTACACTATTTAATTTCTATAAACAAATTCGAAAAATGACAGTTGGTTCTATTGAATTTAACTTTGATTCTCTATCGAGTGTTTTGGGTTTTTTTAATGAGGTTTTGGAGTTGGGCTTATTTTAAGAAATCGATGATAGTTTTGTAATTTATAAGAAGTTCGAAACTTCTTTGTTATGTTGTAAATGGCCTTTGAGTATGTTTCTAAAGTTCATTTCATGTAGTTTTTTTATTTGATTTTAAATTTATAATTTAGGCTTTGTATTGGGTATATAGTGAATCTCCCTATCAAAAAGTACAAAAAGTTATAGTTTCCTCTCATTTTTTTTTTTTTTGGTTACAAGGAGGGCCAGAGGCTAACAATAGAAGGAGGAGGAAGATCAATAACATGAAAACCCAAACTGGAATTTTGACCCAAGTGAGCCATATGGTCCGCAGCAGAGTTTTGCTCTCTATAGATGTGATAGATGGTGCACTCCCAGTCACGCAAGAGCAAGTCTTTGCAGCAATGGATGATGCTAGAAAGGGGGTGGTTAGTTCTAGTTTCTCCATTAATAAGAGAGACAGCGGTGAGAGAGTCACATTCCATCTGAATTCGTCGGATACCTTCGTTCCACGTGAGGAGCAAGCCTCTGAAGACTCCCCAAAGCTCTGCTTCTAGGATACTGCCACATCCCAGCTTCGTAACAAACCCCTTGACCCAAACACCAGCATCGTTCCCTATGATGCCACCAGCACTAATAGCGCCCAACTCACCCATACAACTACCATCCACGTTAATCTTAAACCAGCCAGCACAGGGAGGAGACCAGTGAAGTTTAAGAACATGTTTAGGAAGCTTGGAGTTCCTGGATCTGTTAGCCACCAGCCATTCACGGGAGAAATGGATGATCGGAATGTGGGGCCAGGGAGGAGGAGAGAAGTTGAGATCAAAAACTTTCTTACAGCGCCATTTCCAGCAGAACCATAGGGTAGCCAAAAACAGGGAGGACCAAGGGATACCCTGCAAGCAGCTGAAACTAGCTTTAATATTGGTGAAGAACTAGTCCTTAAAATCCATAGAGAAGGAGTGAGCAACTTGATTGGGAATGCCAATGGAGTTCCACATTTTAGCCGCATGATTGCACCTGCGAAAGAGATGATCCAAGGACTCCATGGAGCCGTTGCAGCAAGGGCAGTTGGAGTTGGAAGCTAAGTTTCTTCTCACATGTTGGACATTGGTTAGGAGCTTACCATGAATCAACAGCCAGAGAAAGGTTTTGATCTTAGGGGGGACCTGCAGCTTCCAAATAATATCCCAATTCCAAGTATAGTTGGTCTCCTCAGTAAACAAGGAGAGGTAAGCCGTTTTCACAGAAAATTCACCATTGGAGGTGAGCTGCCATATACAAGAGTCTGCCTCAGTGTGATTAAACCCTGCAAAGATGCAATGAATTTTTTGCACCACATGCAAGGGGAGGCAGCCCATAAGCCAGTCTGTGTTCCAACCTTGCTCCGTGAGAAAATCACTCACGGTCCAATCCAGCATATCAGCAGTAAGGGGGACTGTGGTGAAGTTCTCCAGAGGACCACAGCCAGCCCAATTATCCTTCCAAAACAAGATATTGTCACCATT
>NW_023010015.1:108455-110376 GCF_902201215.1 Prunus dulcis | reverse complement strand
TCCATTTAAGACCTTTGGAGGCGAGTTGAGTCCCAAAAAGAATACCTNGCCAAGTACTAGAGCAATTTAGGAATTTAAGATTAGGCGCAGCAAGCAAACTTTGGTCTTTTAGGTACTTGCCATTGAGAACTTGGGACCAAAGACCCTGCTTTTTTTGAATAAGTTTCCAACCAGTCTTGGCAAGAAGGGCCTGGTTCATAAAATGGGTCTTTTTTAGACCTAGCCCACCACAGCTCTTAGGATGGCAAACAGTGTCCCANTTGACAAGGTGGATTTTAGTTTGGTCACCGGTATAACCCCACAAGAAATCCCTATTAATCTTATCAAGCTGGTTACAAGTAGATATAGGAAGCTCAATCGATTGCATCGTATAGATTGGAATAGCAGAGGTGACAGCTTGCAAATAAGTGAGTCTCCCTGCCATAGATAATGTTGGCTCTTCCAGGAGGCTAATCTGCGCTGCACTTTGTCAACAATCCCAAAGTAAGTATCCTTGGTAATTCTAGATTGGATCAAGGGAACACCAAGATAATTCCCAAGGCAATCCGTGAGGGGAGACCNGCAAATATTGGCTATAGAAGCAGCAATTCCAGGTTCAGTATTAGGGGAACAGCAGATTCTAGATTTCTCAAAGCTGACTTGCTGACCCGAGGCACCNCAAAAGAGGTCCAAGCAATGCTTCATAANCTTAGCTTGGTGGATAGAGGCTTCCCCGAATAAAATGAGGTCATCCGCAAAGAAAAGGTGGGATATAGCAGGGCCATTTCTAGCAACCTTAACAGGTTTCCAGGTTCCAGAGGAGATATGTTCAATGATAATATNGGAAAGTTTTTCCATGCATAGGACAAAAATGTAAGGGGAGAGGGGGTCACCTTGTCTGATCCCAGCATTNGGAGAGAACCTTCCAGTAAGCTCACCATTGAGAATGGCTTGGTATCTGACCGACTTGATGCACTGCATGATAAGAACCAGGAGTTTGCCTCTAATCCCAATTTCCCATAGCACATCATAGATGAAATCCCAGTTAATCCTGTCATAGGCTTTGGAGAGGTCAATTTTCCAAGCGATGAACCCCTTCTTGCCTTTAGAATTTCTGAATTTATGAAGGACCTCTTGGGCAACGATAATGTTGTCAACAATCTGCCTGCCAGGGATGAAGCTAGCTTGCGCAGGACTGACAATCTTTTGCATGAGAGGCCTGAGCTTCTGAACAATGATCTTAGACACCACTTTGTACAACGTATTGCAAAGGCTGATAGGCCTTAACTGAGCAACAGAGCTGGGACTAGCCACTTTAGGAACAAGGGTAATCAGCGTGTCNTTTAGATCATCCGGGATGCTTGCAGAGCANAAACAACCAGCAACTAACTCAACAAAGGTTCCCTGACAAAGATCCCAAAAATCATGGTAGAACTTAGCANGGTATCCATCCGGGCCTGGAGCTTTAAGACTGCCCGGGCCTGGAGCTTTAAGACTGCCAATACTGAACAAACAATCCTTAATGATTTGAGGATTAACNTCACAATTGAGGGTCGCCAACTCAGAGTTCTCCAAGCTAGGAAAAAGCTGGGGGAGATCAGCATTAGAGTATCTCATCGTTTGGGCAGCAAAGAGATTCTTGAAGTAGTTGACAATGATAGACTCCATTTCATTTTTATCGTTAGTCCACGTACCTTGAGCATTAGTGAGGCCCTCCAGNTTGTTCCTTCTTCTGCGAATAATGGTAGACAGGTGGAAAAACNTGGTATTACGGTCCCCTTCTTTAAGCCAAGTGTTCCTTGACTTCTGTAACCAAAAAAGTTCTTCTTGGTCAAGCAAGGCTTGGTATTCATTGGTGAGCTCTTTTTCCAAATCAGCCAGAAAAGGGGAGTGTCTTCTGCAGAGGGCTTTTTGAATCCCGCCAATTCTAGCCAGCAGCTTC
>NW_023010015.1:107619-108449 GCF_902201215.1 Prunus dulcis | reverse complement strand
TTTCGAAATAAACTCCCAAACACTTCCATATTCCAAGTAGTGAGAGCATAGGAAAGGGCTTGAGTTTTTTGGAGGATACTTCCAGTAAAGTTAGCCCATTTATCAACCACAAAGCTGCGAAAGGTAGGGTGCAGGAGCCACATGGCTTGGAACCTGAAAGATTTGGCAGTAGCACAAGGGAGGTGAGTAGACTGAAGGCTAATGAGTAAGGGGCAATGGTCAGACTTGACTCTAGGGAGGTGTCTGACAAAGGCCTCGGGAAATTGATGTCTCCAGTTAATGTTGGACAGACCGCGATCCAATCTTTCCCAAGTGAGGACACCATTCTCATTTTTCCTGCACCAAGTAAACTGAGCACCAATAAAACCAAGATCAATCAAATTGTTTCTATCAATCCAATCCACAAGGCCACTCCCATGAGAAATGGGATTACCACCACATTTTTCAGAATTGTCAACCAACTCATTGAAGTCACCAGCAATCATCCAAGGGAGGTTAGTGGCCGAAGCAATCCCATCTAAATAACTCCAAAGATTTTTACGGATGCCAGGGCAAGGGTGCGCATAGATAGCCGTAAAAAGCCAATCAATGTGGTTCATTTTAATGAGCGCTGTTATAGACTGCCTTGAATAGGCAACAATATCAACACAGGAGACATGCTCATTCCAGAGCATCCAAATACCCCCTGAAAATCCATTAGCATCAACAACATGGAATTTCAAAAACCCAAGCCTCTTAATAACATTGAGGGCAGTGTTGCCACTAATTCTAGGCTCCAAAATGACAAGAATATCAATCTTGTGAATTTTAACTAGATCTTTCATAATACC
>NW_023010015.1:106747-107592 GCF_902201215.1 Prunus dulcis | reverse complement strand
TACATTCCAGACCATAATCATGATGATGGGGAAGGAAGGTGGCAGCAAGAACCTGAGGAAAAACCTCACTGACTGGAAGCGTTCAGCACTTCTACCAAAGTAGAAGCAGCACCAACAACTCCATTCTTAACATCTAGCATAGCTTTTTTCAGTCTAGCAGCATCCAAATTAATAGTAATCTGAGGGGCAGAGTTTTCTCCATGGTCATCATCCATCTTATCTCCTGGGATATCCTCCAACTTATCTTCAGCCGGACCAGGATNAGGCGGCTCAACCCCAGCTAAAATAGGAGGCGGAGATTTACCAGCGTTGGGGAGCTTAGATTTCAAGCGTGCCACAACGTCTCCCAGGGTGGCTTCATGGAAGTCAATACTTCTGACTTGGAAGCCTGAAGATTTACCAGCCNCAGCACCTTTAAGTTTCCTTTTAGGTTCAGAACGGGACTCGGGGCCAACTTTGGTAGTGGAGGCACAAGATATATTATTTTGAATACCCATCTGGGGCTTATCAACAACACCATCGTTTGAGATATCTCCCAGGGCTTGGCGAGCTTTACCTTTCAACTTAGACCGACCCTTAGCCTTGGAAGGTTTAGCAGGCCCAGCATTTGTCTCAGTTTGTATTTGGGACACCTCCTCAACAACAACATTCCCAATAGCAGCATGAGAATCAACTCTGTTTTTATCATTGTCCAAGGCTTCAAATCTTGATCCAGCAGGGGAAGCACCACGGTCAACATTAGGCTCCTTAAGCTTGGGGNCAAGCATCTTGGCCTTCAGGTCAGCATTGGCCTTAAAGGGCTTTTTACCCTTCCTATTCTGGACCAGGCTCCAAGGTCCTATTAA
>NW_023010015.1:105992-106719 GCF_902201215.1 Prunus dulcis | reverse complement strand
TGAGGCATGGCATCAGAGCTTGCCTTATTGACAGGGAGGGGAGAGGCGCTCGGTGTCCCTTCATCCATGGGTTGGGTGGTATTTTGAACATTCTCAGTATGCGGTTTTTTAATCACTGAGGGGCAAACGTTTCTGTTGTGGCCATAGCACCCACAGGCAAAGCACACCAAATGGATGCCTTCATATTCCAAACCATACCAGTTATCCTCCACCTGCACGAAGGCTTGTAGGGGTTGGGTAAGATCAATCTCCACACACACTCGGGCATATTTCCCTCGAACCTGGGCAACAGTATTGGAGTCAACCTTGAATGTGGTGCCCAGTAAATCTCCAATGCGTAGCATGGCTTCAGGGCGGAACCATTCAACGTGGAGACCAATAATCCGGACCCAGACGGTCATCCTTGTCACTTGCTCCACAAGGGGATCAAACCCAGGCTTCCAGCGCTGCATAACCAGGTATTGGCCAGCAATAACCCAAGGGCCACCGCACAGAATAGCTTTCATATCCTCTTCAAGCACAAATCTCACAATAAAGAATCCATTCTCTAAATCAATTAGTTTCCAAGGGCCCTTAATCATACCCCATCTATGCTGCAGCCTGGCAAGAACAAAATTGTAAGTGTGAGACTTACCCATCAGCTTGATGATGATTGAGGTTCGCCAAGGTCTGTAGAGGCGCTCTTTAACCTGTTCAGAGAATCTGATGCTCGGTCCCTTTTCACCTT
>NW_023010015.1:104317-105987 GCF_902201215.1 Prunus dulcis | reverse complement strand
ACGATAAAGTCATCAGCCTCAATCGTGAATTTATCATCCGCCATCCCCCCAAGCCCAGTTCGGGTAGAGCCATGTCCACCTTGTTTCAAGACCGAATCCCTAAAATTCAAGGTTACAGGGGGAGGAGAGCCGAAGCCCACATCGGTCGCCATATCACCAGACGAGTTGGGATCTGGCTCCATAGTTCGAATCCGCTTCGTTCCCACTGATTCCAGTTTGTTCTCAGGTTGGAGAGCACTGAACACAAATTTAGGTGGAGTCGCCGTCGTAACAGGAGGTAGTCGAGAGAAGTCGCTGGAAAAGATCGCCGCGTGAGGCGCGTTCTCTTCATCGCGTGAGGCGCGTGGCGTTTCAAGCTGCATCATGTTATTTGTAGTTAGTTTCCTCTCATTTTGATACAATTCCTACAATAACTATTTAATTACAATCTTCAACCTTACAATTGTGTGCAATTTCTCTCATCTCCTTTGTGGTCTTGATGCCTCTATTCTCTGCATAAAGAACTCGCTCTCTTTCTAGATCTGTCCTGATAAAATGTCTTCCTCATTCAAGAAAATGATGCCATCAGCACCCACCACACCAGAAATAGTGCAGTCAGGAGAAATCGTGACCCTTAATCATCAGTCACAATCACCCCCGCATGCGATGGTGACTAGAGAAATTCACAAGAGCTGAAAAATGGGGCTGATCTAGCCCTAGTTTGCATTCTAGAAGCTCTCCTTCCAACTTGTTTTATGAGACTTGATGGGGCGCAGTAATATGAAAATTAGTCAAAACAATGGAGATTAAGGTTACTAAAAAAGTCAAATAAAACTCGAACTTATTGTGATTATTAAAGATTAAGATTAATTTATGAGACAAAACTTAAAATTCAAAATGATGAAATATATATAGATTAATTTGATAAGATATGTGCAATCCTAATTTCAAAAAAAAAGGAAGCATATATATAAAAGTAATCATGCTAGGGACACCAACGTTGTGCACCAAATTTGGATCCCAAATGATGTCGCATATAACACATCATCACTTTGGTGTCCCCCTTAGGTTTTTTGTGTTTTTCACAAAATCTCTTGAGGTATTGGAAATTCCACTAACCTCACAGATGTTTCAAATTGTTTTCACAACCCCTCCCATTGATTTTCCACCTAAAAATTGTTGATGTTATCACACAAAAATCTCCAAATGACAATTTTAATCTAAAATATTAGATTGCGCATACACCCGAGGTCTAATTGTTGAGGTTAATTTTGTCATTTAAATTTGAAAAAGTTTTTTTTAATGAAATCATCAATTTTTTTGATGGGAAATTAAAGAAAGGGATTTTGCGAAAATAATTTGAAATTTCAAGGGGTTTTTAGTGTAAGTTCTGAAACTTGAAGGGGTTTTATGAAAAGATAAGGTGCTAGTGTAAATAACTATATATAAAAGTAATGTATTTCTGTCTGTTCAAGTCGCAAAGTCCCATTCACAATTCTTTACCGTCTTCATGCAATCAACAAATGGACCGAGGACTATAGAAAACAAAAATAACAAATCGATCAATGCATCAGTGGCTGGAGGCTATGAGTTCTTGTAGAGACACGTAGGGAGGATGAACACGTTACCGTCAATTTTGAAAGAAATTTACGAACTTATCCTTTAGCTAATGTGGCTTAGTGTAAATTGTT
>NW_023010015.1:51817-101817 GCF_902201215.1 Prunus dulcis | reverse complement strand
TTGAGCAAGGCTTTGTGCTATGTCCAACCAGGTGCATCGCTCACGAGTAAGGGAATCCTTGAAATACGACTCCAGAATGATCGAAGCCTTTAATCGCAGAGTGTCGGCTGAGTCCAGAGCGGATGCGCCTGTGGCAGGTCGACTTCAGCCAAAAAGGACGAAAGTCCATGAACGCTGGCAGATAAAATTTATAACCCTTGTATGCTTCCGCAAGTATTAATACGAATCTTTCATACCGAGCTCGTTTTGTTAAGCTTTAGAAAAATTCCGGTCTTAAGCAGCCAATTATTCCTGGTATAGTCGTAAATCGGTTGGATTACCATTCTCCATTATTAGTTCTGGGGTGAAGGTAGTTTACTTGCTTAGTGTGAAACGCTAAGGATTTTGATCAGATTTATCTCTAGTGAGATGATTCACCGTAGTATCACTAAAACTCTCCAATCGCCATTAGCAAGTGTGGCCAGACGCTCTGCTATAAAACACAATTTTTTTTGTCTAAGTCTAAGTTTAGATATTTAAAGGGGTGAAACAGCTTGACCATAGGGAAAGGGGTTCAGAAATCTTTTTACCTGTTTAGTCCAAAATACCACCAGCTCTTCTTTCCGGATGAATACAAATGCAACGATCGTGCCCTAAGTCCGAGTTTTTTCAGCAATCACCGTTATCTCTTTCTTACGCATGGCAGCAATACAATAAAAGAGGGTCTGCCCGCCCCCAGAGGAAGACCTTTATTTTGAACTAATATGAGAGTATCCATTCTTGGCCATGCTGGCTATAATGGTAACGTGGTTATTTTCAACATGGGGATTCTCTACCGGGAATGGAGAGAGTTAGGAGAAGGGAAGGGCCTCATAGCTCCTTACTATAGGTGATTCAGGGAAACCCCCCCCCTTTTTTATCAAAATCTTACTAAGAAGTAAGGCCACGGCTCCAATAGGGCACACGTCCATCAAATAAATAGCCGAAGGCCGCAAACGATCAAATAATGGCCCCGCGTTTGTTACAAGCCGAAGGAAAGGCAGCTCGGAGATTAGCAGAGGTTATGGAATCTGACCCAGCCACAACTCCAGCAAGAGTAGGCTCTGAAGAATGAAAAGACGCATGTATAAAGTATAAGTACTTCTTTCCTATGGACTTTTTAAACGGGTTGGAATCCGGTAATAAATAGGCGTATATCGGCCTTCTTTTAGTAGCGAATCTTGAGGTCATCCGGAAACTGGAAAGTCTCCCGTATCCAGTAAATCAGTGTTATCTCTATCTGTCGGAAAGGGGCCAACCAGGTCCTGTTGTCTCTCCTGTCGCATCTGTGTAAACTGTCCGTTGCTTGCTTCTGGAGTGCAGGAACTGGAACTATCACATCAGTCGGATCTGCATTAGTTTTTAACCGTAGTTTTCCTTTCTGAAAAGCATTCCCGGAACAAAGACTACTTTCTCACCGTGGCAACAACTGCAAGCCCGTACAAAAGTAACCCTTGCCGGTGGGGCAAAAGTCTTCTCAGAATCGATACCAAGAGTGAGTCTGAATTTCCCTCAATGGTGGTATTTCCGTCAGGAAGAGGTTTGAGCCCCCCTCTATCTGAAAAGGTAATGAACGATGTCTTCTGCAAGACTGGCAATTCCTCAGACATGGCCTGCTGCCCCTGAGGGATCCTTGCTGCCTCACTATCATTTTTCGGCTTCAAAGAAGAATGAACAACGGCAAGAAAAGCACTATGCTGGGTCAGACACAAACCATATGGGTGTCACAAATAAGAACAACGTACCTCAGGAAAGGCCAACGGGCAACACCATCCAATCATCTTTTGATAATACATATAATCTTCCAAACAATACTGCGGAGAATCAGACGGAGCAGAATCTTTTTTCTGTTAATAAAGACACTTCTCAGCACATACAGATTTCTGCCGATCCTTCAACCAGTACTGCTTCTCATGATTCTGGGTTGATTCTTCTCATCAGGTAATAGTAGAAGCCATTGACTCATCTCCGGCTGCTAACAATTCCAATGTTGATAATTATGGTATTCAGGCTATTATGCCTATTATCTCTCGGCCTGATCATGAACTCATAAACAAGATGGAGTCTAATATATTCCTTGTTTGACTGAAATCCAAAGATGATGCTAACGTTCCAAAGGAACAAGCTGCTCAGACTAAGGGATACTTATCGGACTCTTTTCCTATGAGAGAAGCAAACATTTCTTTGCAGGAATTTTTTACCATGTGTAAGGTCGTTTACTTGCTTAGCGTTTCACGGGATGGATTTCATTAACACGGATAGACCAGAAATGGTCTTCGTAAGCATACCGCTTTCTGTTCAAGAATCGGTAGCGGTTTTAAGGGAGACTACCGAGCTCCACGAGAAGCGCCTATCATCTCTATGCGAATTCTGACCTTAGCTTTTCGTCTTTGATTAGTATTAGTGAAAGCTCACTCGACTTAATAATCGCCGTCTTACTCGACTTGCTTACTAGCTACATTTCTTACTAATATCTAAATTTTACTTGTTAATTTAGAGTTCTAAACTGAGTACACTAGGAGAACAGTGCTAAAATATGAAAACTATGAGAGAATATTTGTTTGTGGGAATTTTCTGTGTATTCTTCTCCTTGTAGGAGGTCATATTTATAATACAACGAAACCTGAATGGGCAAGTAAATAATAAATTCATAAATCTATTTATAGTAGGAAATCAGGAATTAAAGTAAATCAATTACAATTATAATAGGAATTCTTGGTGTATAAGGAAAGTAAGTCAATATCCACAAGTCACGCCAACACTCCCCCTCACGTTGGTGCATAGATGTCGCCAATGCCCAACTGATCTAGTGAATTGTGGAATGCTTTACTGGAAATCGCCTTTGTCAACATATCCGCCAATTGATCCTCGGATTTCACAAAAGGAAATTGAAACACTTTAGCCTCAAGCTTTTGTTTGATGAAGTGTCGATCCACCTCAACATGTTTAGTACGATCATGCTGAACCGGATTCTGTGCAATAGCTATAGCAGCCTTGTTGTCACAAAAGAGATTCATTGTGGATGTAGGTTTATACCCAAGTTCAGTAAGCAACTTTCTTAACCAAAGCAGTTCACAAATCCCTTTAGTCATGCCTCTGAACTCGGCTTCTGCACTGGATAAAGCTACTACATTCTGTTTCTTGCTTCTCCATGTCACCAAATTACCTCCCACGAATGTGAAATAACCCGATGTGGATTTTCTATCTGTTACATTACCTGCCCAATCTGCATCTGAATAACCATCAATATTTAGATGACCATGCTTTGAGAACATAAGTCCTTTTCCAGGTGCAGACTTCAAATATCTAAGTATTTCATATGGTCTTCACTTGGAGAGTGCATAAATTGACTGACAACGCTCACCGCATAAGTAATGTCTGGTCGAGTATGTGACAAATAGATCAATCTTCCTACTAACCTTTGGTATCTTTCTTTGTTAGTTAGAACTTGATCCGGATATTCTCCAAGATGATGATTCTGAACAATAGGAGTGTCCACAGGTTTACAATCTAGCATCCCTGTGTCTGTCAACAAGTCTAAGACATATTTCCTTTGAGAGAGAAATATGCCTTGCTGCGATCGAGCCACCTCAATTCCCAAGAAATACTTGAGTCCACCTAGATCCTTCATCTCAAACTCCGTAGCCAGATAGTCTTGTAGCTGTGATATTTCCTGTTTATCATTCTCAGTAATAATCATATCATCAACATAGATTATTAATGCTGTTACCTTCCCTTTTTGATGTTTCAAGAACAGAGTATGATCAGAGTTGCACTGTTTGAAGCCATTGTTCTTCATTGCCATGGTGAACCGTCCAAACCATGCACGTGGTGATTGTTTCAATCCATACAATGCTTTTTGTAACCTGCAAACTGTTCCAGTCTCAGTAGTATTATATCCAGGAGGAATGTCCATGTACACCTCCTCCGTGAGTTCGCCATGTAGAAAAGCATTCTTTACATCAAACTGGTGTAGTGGCCAATCCAAATTAGCTGCAAAGGACAATAAGACTCTGACGGTGTTTAACTTTGCAACTGGAGCAAAGGTTTCTTCATAGTCTATACCATAGGTCTGTGTGTATCCTTTTGCCACAAGTCTTGCCTTGTATCGCTCAATAGATCCATCTGCATTGTGTTTTATAGTAAACACCCATCTACATCCGATAGTCTTTTTTCCTCGGGGTATAGTTTCCAATTCTAGAAAGGTCACATCCAAAGTGACATAGGTTCATTGGGTAGGAGGGTGATGACAGCGGTAGCCTTTCTGATGAGTGGCATAACCCACAAAAACACAACGAAGCGCACATGGATCAAGTTTGCTACGTTGATTTTTGTGGAGATGAACGAAAGCCACACATCCAAAGATTCGGGGTGTGAGTATCCAAAGATTCGGGGTGTGAGTACCAAAACAGAAGGCAGAGGTCTGTGTTGTGCAAGCAACTGTAAGGGAGTTTTAAAGGTCAGTACACCAGAAGGCATGCAGTTGATCAGATGAACTGCGGTCACAATAGCATCATCCCAGTGATGGTGAGGAACATGAGTGCCAATCGGAAGTGCTCGGGCGGTTTGAAGAAGATGTCGATTCTTTCATTCAGCAACACCATTTTGTTGTGGTGTCTGAGGACAAGTCGTCTCATGGATAATTCCATGTTGTTGGAAGTAAGTCTGAAAGTCATGATTGACAAATTCTCCACCATTGTCTGAGCGAAGAATCTGGATTTGAGCATTAAGCTGAGTTTTCATCTGTTTGTGGAAGGACTGAAAACAGGAAAACACTTCGTTTTTATTCTTCAGCAAATAAAGCCATGTCATCCGTGTACAATCATCGATGAATGTGACAAACCATTGAACACCAGAAGGAGCAGTGATAGGAGAAGGTCCCCAGACATCAGAATGAATTAACGTAAATGGAGTAGTACACTTGTGCGTACTCAACGGGTAGGGCACACGGTGACTCTTGGCCAAAATACAAGTATCACATGTAAAGTCAGAGTCCTTGAATCTGGTATAAGATGCTTCATATAACTAAAAGACGGATGTCACAATCGTCGGTGCCACAACCAGATTTGCTTTTGTTTGCTATCAAAGGGATGTGTCACGCTGTCAGCCATGCTGGGACTGAAGTTATCGACATAATATAGCCCCCCTCTCTTAGTACCACGACCAAGAATCTCCTTAGTGTGAATATCCTGAAGCAAACAAAAACTCGGGTAAATGAGTACACAACAATTCAATTGTTCAGTAATCTGACTAACTGACAACAATTTAGTGGATAAAGATGGAACAAGTAAAGTATTAGACAGTGTGAGAGAGGATGAGAGTGCAACAGTGCCAGCCCCTGTCACAGCATAAGTAACACCATTGGCATTTGCAATACAGGTTCGTCGCGGTTGTGTAGTATTCAGAAAATCATCAGGATCAAACGTCATATGATCAGTTGCACCAGAATCAATTATCCAGCTCTTGGAATCAATCTTATCGGAAGTATGGAATCCATAACCAGTACCATTACTGGTCATATTTCATTGTCCGCGATCTATAAGAGTAGCCCACCAATTGGGGTAGCCATGCGATTTAAAACAAGTCTCACAAGTGTGTCTCGGATCACCATAATATGCGCAATCTGGTCTATGTGTCGGGGTCGTTAGTCTAGAAGTCATAATCTGTACAGCGGAAGATGCATAGGATACAGGTTGAGTAGGATTTGGGATCGGAATCTGAGCCTGAGTCGGGGCCGGAGTCGGAGTTGAAATCGGGATCAGGGTCGGAATCAGAGACAAATTCAGGGTTGGGGTCATCATTGGAGTGGGGGTCGGGGTCGGGGTTGTCATCGTCATAGTCGGGGTCAGGGTCGTGGTCATCAAAAGAGGATCCTAATTCTGGATAGGGTTCGGGGTCAAAGTCTGCATCTGTAGGAGCGGAGCCATCTGGGCACTCAACTCAACGATGGTTGGTGGAGAATGAGAGAAGGAGTCGGTGGTGCTACCTCCATGAGGGTTGAAAAAATCATCAACCCCCCTAGCAGCGGCGGGGGTTTGAAACTAGAGTCAGCAATTCCAAGATCGCCGCTCTGATACCATGCTAAAATATGAAAACTATGAGAGAATATTTGTTTGTGGGAATTTTATGTGTATTCTTCTCCTTGTAAGAGGTCATATTTATAATACAACGAAACCTGAATAGGCAAGTAAATAATAAATTCCTAAATCTATTTGCAGTAGGAAATCAGGAATTAAAGTAAATCAATTACAATTATAATAGGAATTCTTGGTGTGTAAGGAAAGTAAGTCAATATCCACAAGTCACTCCAACAAACAGTAGTTTCCTCTTTTCTCCTTTTTATGAACACAGAATGATCAGCATTGCTTCTCTGGAAACCCGTCTATCTTCGTCATAACCCAACTTCATATCTCGAACCAAGCCCGAGGAGACTGCTCAAGACCATATATCGCCTTTTTTCACCTGCAAACTTTCCCTTCCTCCCCCTGAGCTCGAAACCCTGGTGGAGGTCTCCATGAAGAAAGGCCCTTTTGACATCGAGCTGATGCAGTGGCCAAGATTTGTTAGCTGCAACTGACAGAATGACTCGTATGGAATTGAGTGAGTTTAGTTTGGCCACAGGAGCAAACGTCTCGAGATAATTGATGCTATAGGTTTGTGTGAAACCTTTCACCACAATACGAGCCCTCTCGATAGAGCCATCCGCTTTGTGTTTCAGGGTATATACCCACCTACAACCAATCGTACGTTTGCCTCTTGGTAACGTGATCAGTTCCCAAGTGTCGTTCTTCTTTAGAGCCTCTATTTCTTCTATCATAGCTTTCTTCCCCTGAGGATGATTGAGGGCTTCTTCAAAATTGGGAGGGTATCTTGGTGGAAGAAATCGCTGAAACGAAATCTTTAAAGGAAGGTAGTTTACTTGCTTAGTGTTTGCGCTAAGGGATGAGCGTTAAAAGCATTTTATAGATATTTAATAGATCTTATCAGTCTTCTTGTGTAATAGTAACTCTCCCCCATCAATCTGTACTAGTTATTCTCCTTCGGATCCTTGACTTGATTTGTCCGATGATAAATGCGAAACGAAAGAAGGATCATCCTCCTGCTGGGAATTATATCCTACTCTTTACCCCCTTTTCACAGATGATGGAGAGATGAATTGATCGATTCATCGGATCTTAGGTCGGGACTGACGGGGCTCGAACCCGCAGCTTCCGCCTTGACAGGGCGGTGCTCTGACCGATTGAACTACAATCCCAGGAAAATTAGGTATACAGCCTAAAAATTCTTATTATTTTTTCTCATTGGATTTCATTCGAACCTTTTTGTTTCGCCGTGTTGTAACAGAGACACGAATGATATACTATATTATTATATAAATTATTATCATAAAAAATCTATAATTTAATATATTTAAAAATGCAAATGCAGTAAACTCATAGTGGGCTAATTCATGAATTGAATCAAATGGACCCTTTTAACTAAGCGGTAGAGTCACGCTCTTTAAACGCCCTAAGAAATAGGCGTAAGTCATCAGTTCCAATCAGATCCGAAAAATGAGAAATCAATCAAAAGTAAGTGCAGTGGATCTGAATTGAATCATGACTATATAAGCTATTCTGATATTAAGATTCGATATAGATGAAATCGTGGAAGCGGACCTTTGATTTCCTTGGACCACGTAAGAATTCGTCGTCCGATCGAACCTTCTTGTTCCTGGATGCTCCATAGAAATCCATCGTTATTCCTTTCTTCCACCGAGAAAGGTTCATTCCGAATCACAAGAGAAATTTCTCTCTCTTTTTTTATTCTTTTCGTTATGGTAATGCAATGCAAAAGAGGTCTCGGAAACCGGGTTGTTTCTGATGATGAAAAGAGCTTTTTTTATTTTATGTGAAATTGACGAAAACCCGATATTTAAAGGTCGGTAATGTTAGAAGACGACTGTCGGTATCCGATGGTAAGATACCTATGGTCGGTATATCTTTGAAAGCTCAGACGGAGAGAATAAACGTACTCTTCGGGGGCTACTTAAGGCACTTTAGTGCAAACCAGAAGGACTGGGGCTGTTGGATGTTGCTCAGTGCTGCTATAACTTAACAACCAAAAAGCTCTGCGTCGAACTTAAGCCCCTTCGAGTTGGCGACGGAGCAACAGCCTCTGACGCCCCACACCATTGCGGCAGGAGGGGGCTTGCCCATCAGCCTACTTTGCCAAGAGGTGGCAGGAGCGCAACGATCTAGCCCAAACCTACTTAGATGAAGCAGCAAGGCGTATGAAGGGAGCGACGCCCCTTCTTCTTGGAGATAGCTCCAAAAGCCAAACCTAGCCCAACCTACTTAAACAACCCAATGGCTCGGCCCGGTCTGAAGGAAGAAGAAAGTAGACTTCGTAGAGAAGCGGATAGGAGGGGTAGCCTATAGACTCAAGCGATCAGCTCGGTGAAAACTCACCTCGTATTCCATGTGAGTCAGTTGACTTCAATTAGACCAGACCGACCTAGGGAGGACCCACGAGGGCACCACCAGATGTTTTAGATAACCTTTATAAAGAAGAAGTTGAGTATATCATAGCTGACCGCACCATGGGCTAGCCCGTACACCCACTGCACGAGTGGAATACTACTTAGTCAAGTAGAAGGGCCAACCTGAGAGCGAGGCAAAAGCTGGGAACGGGCTGAAACTTACGAGTCGAAGACCAAGTCAGAGACTACTGGACGTCTCGCAGAGCGACTCTCAACGAGGACGTTGAGACTTTTCGAAAAAAAAAAAAATGTTTTTTGGCTTAACCCGTCTTTACTAAAGATCAAGGAGTACACTTGTACTCCGGCTAATAGGGGAAGGCTTTTTTCAAATCCAAGTTTGACTCTGATTAGATCCTTAGCGCAAGCGCTAAGTAAACAAGCTACCTTCTGTAATAAAAACCGAGGAAAAATAACGTCAAATAGAAACGAACAGGGTCTTACGGCACGATCACTATATCTTTTCCTTTTCTTTATCTCTCCTCTATAGAAAGAGAGGATGATACGGGGCGCGGTATACCTGATCATTTGGTCAACAAGACGTACGCAAGTCGACATAGCTCCATATATATGTTCTTTTGAGCTTGAATCCATAAATAGAATGAAATGAAATAATGGTGAGCCCAGTAGTAGTAGGGCGACGAACACGGCTCAAGGGTTTCTATACAAAGCCCTTCTCTTCTTCACTCAAAGGGGCAATGCACTCTTTGAATGGTACTTGATTCATAAAGAATGAATCTTTTGGTTAGAAGTTATACGGACTTTATAAAAGTAAATGCCACGTTCCGCGTGTCACGAGATATGGGGCGTTCTAATCGAAGGGTCATACTTCTCGTCTCGGCCCTATTAGGGTAAGGCCAATGCACCAGCCAGCCGGTGTGGTGGCGAACACGATCTGCTGTAAGCTAAGCTGTTCACCTTGTAGACGGAGGAGATATAGAAAGTGTGCCGTGCGTGATTCATAAGATTATATAGTAACACCAGTATATTATTATATTTCACTTAGCCTGCCTCTCCCATGACTTTCCGGACCAACCAACCCGGATCTGCCCTCGCAAGTCTCTCCGCGTTTTGGGAGCAGAGCATGCAAAATCGAGCAATGGGTCTTAGAAGAATTAAATTTTGAACGGCATGACTCTTTCTATTTTTGCGCCGGCATTTGAGTTGTCTCCCCTCCTCTTTCAATCGACACACTCCACACAGATAGCTCCCGTGGCCCCGGCTTCTGCCTCTATCAGGCGGCGACAGCCCCTACCTTCCCCAAGAACCCTTTTTTAAGGATTCGGCAGGCCCGTAAAAAAAAATTGGGATACTTCCCCCGAAAAACCAAGGGAGGCGGCGGCCCCCACCTCCACAGCCGCAGCATGGGGGAGCGGCTCCTTAATCCGCACTACAACCAATCAAAATTTTCTCCAGATTGATATATGATGCTAAACCGAGACCGAGATAGAGAGAGAGGGCTGCCCGTTGGCTTTTCGAGACAAATCATAGGAATGGTGCTAATTCCCATGTTCTTTTTAGTCTCGTTTGGTTTCGAGGGCCTCCCCCTCCCCGTCTCTTACTCGTTTTTTGAAAGCCGTCATCCTGGATTTTTGTTTCCGTATGCCGGGGAAAGTGCCTCACCCTTCTACAATTTTTTTTTTTTTAATTTCCTCGGGTCTCTATAAAACAGAATGAAAAGCCCGGGTAGAAGCACAAACAAAGGGAGAGAGGAAAAGTAGAAAGGGGGGAAGAAGTCTAGCGCTAGTTCTTACGGAAACTTCTTTTTCTAACTTTCATTTTTGAGTGGTTTCTTTGTTCTCTTATTTTGATTGAAAGAAAGACAAAACTTCCCTCTCTTTCTCTTCTTTCTTTTTTTTCCCTTCGACGAATTGCGTTTTGTTTTGCCAGAGATATTTTTTTAGAAAGATTCCCCATTGGATAAATAATTAAAAAATAGAAAGAATCTAAATAAAGGCGCATATGCGGGAAGGGGGCCCCACTACTTCTTCATTCTGGGGGGACTAGCCTCATTACTTCCCACCGGGCGAGAGGTGCACCTAACCCACCTACCTACTCATCAATCATGGTGTTCAGCTGACTTGCACCGATAGACCCCTATTGTATTGGAATTAGGCGCCCATCTTTTTACTGTTGTCAACTAATCTCTTCAATGTTCGATTCTACTCTATGTTAGAACATTTCTGTGAATGCTATTTTGATCTAAGTGGTCTTATTCTATGTCCCGTGCTAGGAAGCATTACTCCTCTTTTCATTCCAAATTCAAGAATACGATCGATACGATTAATTGGTCTGTGTGCCTCTCTTATTACTTTTTTGTATCCCCCTGTTCCTCGGATACAATTTGATCCTTCTACGGCCAAATCTCAATTTGTGGAAAGCCTTCGATGGCTTCCTTATGAAAACATAAATTTTTATTTGGGTATAGACGGTATCTCTTTATTCTTCGTGATATTGACCACATTTCTGATCCCTATTTGCATTTCAGTGGGTTGGTCTGGTATGAGAAGTTATGGGAAAGAGTATATTACAGCATCTCTAATTCGTGAATTTCTAATGATCGCCGTGTTCCGCATGCTGGATCCTTTACTATTCTATGTTCTTCCCGAAAGCGTGCTAATCCCTATGTTGTGCGGAGCTGAGCATCTTCTATTCGCTGGGATAAAGCCTTTCCTCTGCAGGGGCCTTGTGCAGTAAACCCCCTACGGGCGGTCGTCCGTCGTCGTAAAGTAGTCCCCGCGAAGCTTTCGGGAAGAGGGGTAGTCTTGTGTGTAAGCATAGCATTTCTGGTCGAACCCGCCCAACCCAACTAAGAAGAACCGAACCTGACAGACACGTCTTTTTCCTTTTGGGAGGGTACTCCGAGTAGTGGGTACCTCGTAGGACCTCGACCCGCCTACTCGGGTCTTGTATGGATATGCAGGAAGGGGTGCTCCTAGGTGTGTGTAGGGGTTGTGTTTGTTCGCGAGAATGGATTCCTCGTCAAGTCAGTTTGGGGGGTGTGGACACACTTGCGCGAATTCGGGTAACGGCTACAAGGGAGAAATCGAAAGGAAACTGTATCCGACCAGGGATGGACGTAAACTCGTAAGCTACCGAGGGTAGGGATAATCGTCCAGGTCTTATTGTGAAACAAAAAAGCCGCCCCGCCACGGCAGGCGGGTTGGTTCCTCTGTCGTCGCCGGGGAGCTCGTAGTGAGGAGACCTAAGGATAAGTTGCTAAAACAAACGGGAGGGGAGGATCGACCCGTTCAGTATAATTCCGAAGAAAGACTGTTGGCAGCAGGTGTTGACATTTATTTTGCTCCCTTCAAAAGGAAATGCGGGCGGGGTTAAGCTCGGCAGAGGGTTAATGGGGTAGGGTCCTGCCCTTAAGATTCAGATAAGAAAAGAGTTCCAAACCTTTATGCATGCACCTCCGTATAAGTGCTGCGTACAAGTTCCGGCTAGGATAATTGGGAAAGATCAAACCAATTTGAAGCGCTCACATCACACACAGTAGTAGTAGCGTAAAGGCCGTAAGTCGGGGGCGGCCATAACATAAAGTTATTACTTTCACATCTCTCTCTAGATATCTTTAGATAAAAAAAGAGAGAGAGAGAGATCCGCTGCGTGAGCAACCCGACTGTGCGTTACATGTGCTCTACAGGCCGCACTCCACCTTTCTTCCCAACGAGCCCATTTTTCTTTTGATTTGGAAGACGGGCGTTGCGTTCGGTTCGAAAGGCATGGTTTTCAGTATGTCTCCAGATAGAGGGCCCCACTAGTCCGGCTAGCTAGTGAGCGGTTCTTTCGGGTGAGAAGCGGGCCGGGCCCCACGGGCGGGCGTCTCCCGCAACGCAAGCTGCATTGTTCGCCACCACCCGAGAAGCAAAAGATTCGAGAGTCCAGGCTGAAAATACATGCATAGATAGTGGTCTAATGACAAAGGCCGACGACGGAAGCTCGGGACGGAGCCGTATGATGCGGAAGTCTCACGTACGGTTCCCTGAGAAGGGAGTGGCTACCTACTGGAGCTTCGACCAACCACCACCGGTCAATTCCGCTTTGGGGCCACCCCTTACTCTACCATTATTATAGGGGTATGGGGTTCGAGACAAAGAAAGATCAAGGCAGCATATCAGTTTTTCCTTTATACTTTACTTGGATCTGTTTTTATGCTATTAGCTATTCTGTTGATTCTTCTCCAAACAGGAACCACCGATTTACAAATATCATTAACCACAGAATTTAGTGAGCGGCGCCAAATCTTTCTATGGATTGCTTCTTTCGCCTCTTTCGCCGTCAAAGTGCCTATGGTACCAGTTCATATTTGGTTACCCGAAGCTCATGTAGAGGCACCTACGGCAGGATCCGTCATCTTGGCAGGAATTCCTTTAAAATTGGGAACCCACGGGTTTTTAAGATTTTCAATACCCATGTTTCCCGAAGCGACACTTTGTTCCACTCCTTTCATTTATACTCCAAGCGCGATTGCTATAATATATACTTCCTTGACCACTTCAAGACAGATCGATCTTAAGAAGATCATTGCTTACTCCTCAGTAGCCCATATGAATCTGGTGACTATTGGTATGTTTAGTCGGGCGGCGGCCGTTAGGTCACCTATTTTGAGTTATGGACACACAAGGCCAAAACATGTGTGCCGGGCGTGCGACCCATCAACCTACTAGCAATGGGGGAGAAAACATAGCATGTCGCAACAAAAGCTTGATTCGAGGCGTCAGCAAAACAAAACACTGCCGTCTCTTTCAAAAACAAAAGCCCCTTAGCGCCCCGGGACGGGAGTGGGGGACGGCCCTACGCGCAGGCAACAGCAGCACCGGCGCTACGAAGTCAGAATCGAACCCTTCTGTTGGCTTTCCCAATTCATTCGTGAATAAGAATTCAAGGGCTAGAAGCGCTCGCTTCTAGCTGCTTCGCCTGCTTCTTATTATGGCGGTTGGCGTGGCGGAAATGAACGAAAAGCGATATGAACGTGCAATTTTCAAATAGATTGATAGATAGCCTGATCTGTTCTGATGGATCGAAAGAGTAGGAATGGATAGAGAGGGAATCCATCAATAATAAGGGGAAATCTCCTATTTTTATCTATAGATGAGACAACCATCTATTCTTGATCCATCAGAAAGAAATCGATATGTATCTGATGGAGTCTACTACATCGTACGTAGAACGCCCAAGCGCTTTTAAGGCCTGCTCAGTCAGTTCTCTTATCCATCGGTCCAATGCACTGGGCTCATCTCATGGAGGGAAAAGCCAAAATGTAGTTGTGTTGTTGTTCGCCGCCTCGACGCATTCCCTTCTCTCCCCGGCATCGTCCCACACAGAAAGAAAGAGCGCAGAGCCCCGGCCCGACCTGTAGGTCCGCTAACGTAAAGCGAGGAGTTTAGCCTGAACCGGCAAACCGAAGTAACTTTCGGAACCATACTTCCTACAGCTAACACGTGTCCAGTTCAGCGGGAACGCGCAGCGCAAACGAACGTGAGCTGCTATACCGAATCCCCCGCCGGCCATCGGGGACCGAGTGGTAAAGCCATGATCCGCAGGGGAACGGATCACTCATTCTTCCATTGGGGACAGGTGCACGAACGACAACTCCAAACGTCACACATCCGTCGCCTACCTACCGTTTAGGTGGCACCAGCGAGATCCAGCTAAGGTAAGGAACTTCGTGTCGCGGCTGCTCCACTCCGCCGCGGTCCCATGAGCTGAACTTCGTTGCCTTCCCGCGCGCGAAGCGGATGGGTGCCGCGCTGCGGGTCAGTTTCGGGGCGGGGGGGCAAATAGAGACCAGAAGAATGATTCATTTGGATCGACGAGCTTTTTCAGCCCCAAAACTAAGAATCAATGGAATGTCTGTCTATCCATGAATATCTATTCTATCTGTATATCTAGGGAATCACTTTATACATATAAAATTATATTATGGCATGATATGATCGCCTAGCTGTAGCCGCATATCAGCTGCGCTCAACATGCGGGATTTCTGTTGGATCAGATCTTTCGCTTTGACGGAAGCTTTTGGACCTAGCGAAAGGACTTTAAGCCTTTGCGCAAGCAAGCGCGAGAGAAGCAAGCAAAGTAGAAGCTTTGCCAGAAGCAAGACGAGGAAGCGGAGCAAGCCCCCCGACCGACTAAAATACAACAGTCGCGACCTACTTTGATTCAAAAGAAAGGCGAAGGGTTTGGCAACAAGCAAACGGCTTTCTATCATAGTTGCAAGAGTTCCAAACCTTAACTACTTAAGTACCAAAGGCTGCTTTCGGTTGGTTTCATAAGGGGGCTGTTCACTACAAGCTATCAGTGCTGTCTTAGATTGAACGGCAATAAGATAAGTCGACGTTCAATCTCTAGGGCGGGTTTCCGCTGAGAACGGAATAGTGTTCGTGTCCAAAGGCGAACAACGCCCTAGCTTCTAGAGTTCGCTGCTTTTCCCAGGCCGGAGAAGGTCTTATACCGCTCGCCTTTGTTTGATATGTTCATTCAGTACCAATACAAACTACAACTACACAAAAAAAGGAAGGGCCGCTATAGAAGCTAAAAGTAGCCTATAGTAGAGTAGTCGGCCTAACAAAAGCGTCACGGCAACATAAAATTCCCCTTATGAATGTAATCTTAAGTAGGGGGCTTAGGCCGCCCGCCTACCAATCAAAGAGGCTGAGAGTAAGCATAAGCTCACCCGTAAGCTCTTCGAGCTTCCCTTCATTCGCTTCGCGGGAGCCGCACAGCACATAGCTGGAAGTCAGAGGGCCCATACTACCTGCCTAACCCCTCGCTCCGAGGGACCGTAGATCGGAAAGCGCCTTCTAAACCATCCCATTTATCCAAAAGAGAAGGGAAGGGGCCTATTTACTTGCATGACCCCTGCAGATTTTACCCTATCTACACCCGGAGCCAATCTCCTATCGGTCCTGCCGCCACGCCGCAGAACGGGAGCTCGTGTGGAACCTTTTATTTCTGGCGTAACAGCGGTGGCACGTAACAAAATATTACGGTCGCGTAACATAAGGGCCGGAGGTACAGTAAACTCGGCCAAAATATGACACCTAAAGGGCCGGGCGCGCACAATCCTATCCTATCATCGAGTCCGAGTTTACCCCTTGCACTTCGAACAGCCGTCCGTAGCATCATAAGGAGGACCTCCCTTTCGAGGTAAAAAAATGGTACGGTACATAGGAGGCTGGTCTTTCTCAACGTGGTGTATAGCACGAAAAACCTTTTGATACAAGAAGGGGCCGTTCACAACATGAAAGAAGAGGAGAAAGAAAGGAGTGATTCTCTTCTTTCTCTTTCTCGAGGGGGAAAGAGAAATAGGATCTTATAGAGGGAGTAAACTAGCTCGACCAAAGGGAGAGGGAGGGGGAGGGGAAAGGATTGGGCCTACCTATCCCGATTGGACCTCATACTCTGGTAGTGGTAAACCGATTCTTTCACAACTTATTAGATCACCCCCGGTTCACTTCACTCCCTAGAGGCGGATTAAGACTAAGGTAGGCAAGGAAAGAGATATTCAATCAACCAAGCAAAGAACCGATACCACTACCACAGTCTTCACCAGGAAGGAAGAGAGTCGAGACAGAAAGCCAAGACAGTCATCCAGGCATTGGTTACAGACAGGCAGACCAGAGATCGAAAGAGTCAAAGCCAAGGAGGAAAGGGAAAGCCTAGAAGACCGTATTCAATAGGACCGGTTATGAACCCAAGAGCGGATAGGAGTACTCATACTCAAGGACCGGAAGCTCTCACAGCGTCAAGGCAAAGAATCACTCCTATTAGAAGAAGAGCGCTTACGATCAGAGCGGAGGGAATGAAATAGCAGCTACTTCTGTGCGTGGCTATCTTCTCCTATTGATTAACGTCCTTCAAAGAGCGTATTCTATTCCTTCTGTCCGTGGGTGTGGGACTAGTGCAATCATTCCCTTCCTCACAGCTCCTTCTTCTTCATCACCAGGAGTTGATTCAGTTGCAAGGGGTCAAAAGGTAGCTCTTTTGAATCTAAAAGGATTAGCATTGCTCGGTTGACAGCCTCACCGCAATGGCATGGACTCGGTAGCTTATGAACTGTGCAGATATTGTTGACATAGGTATCCCTCGCGACATCAAAGTGATCACCTAGATTTGGAGATAAAATAAGGCTAGGCATCACTAGCATGGGTCCGGGCACTAAGAAACAATAAGCACTAAATCCCAATAGAAGACAGATTAATAGTATGAATCGCAAATCTAACAAATAGCTATAAGTTAATGCTTCTTTCAACCCAATATTCCTAATGCGTGCACTTCCACCAATGGCATCCTGCAAGCCAGGCTGACGGTCCGGTGAGCGTAGTAACTTAGCCCCCGAAGAAGGAACCGAAAAAGGCAGATAACATTTGTTAGTCTGAAACCACGGACCCACCAGCCCATAAGGGACCCAAGGAGAAAAAGTATACTTGTATTTAGGCACACGCACAATCGAGCTGTCTACTACACACGGGTCGTAGACCCTATTAGAAATAGGACGTTCCTTAATCCATAGAGGAGCATGTGCTTGCCAATTAGACTTACGAATAAGGTCAGGAAGCAGAAGACGGCTCCTCACATAACTCCACTCATCAAGCTTGTTTGGATACCAAACATACCCTTCATAATTTGAGCTTATAACAGCAGGATTTATAGTACCAACAAACACGGGATGATTTCGAATAGATGTATCGGAAGATAGACAAAATCGATTGAACAATGAGTTCATAACAGTTTCTTTTAAAAAAAGAGTTTTTTCACCCATTTGGGGCGTGTATACAGAAAAAAAAAAAAGTTACTGAAGGTTACGGTCTCCCTGCTCTTTAAAATAGTTCACAATTAGGAACCATCTATAAAAAAGCATCATCTACTACTGAAGGAACGTTCGAGGGGAGTCTCACTTTCTTGCAGATCTTTCTTCACATAAGAATGTTAGGAGTTCTTTCTTCCTATATAGATGTAAAGGAGCTCGCTTCGCTCGGGCAACAAACCTTTATTATTAGCCTTTCCTATTTGTCCATCCATTCTTTAAGTACCGTTCGGCTCCTCTTTATCTTGCCTTACAAGGTTAGACCCTTACTACCCTCTAACCCTTAGACAATGGATCGACATGAGAGGGATTAGGAATAGAAGGACGTAGCACTATCATAGGAGTCAGTTTTCTCTCAATGTAAGAACTCTCACTAGAGAGGCTTGCTTACCTTATGACTTCAACTGGAAGGGCAGCGGGAAAGCTACTCCAAGTAAACTGACTAGCCTACGCTAAAGAACCTCTTCACTTTGCTTTGTTCGAGTCACTTTGTCCCTCTAAACAAGGGAATTTGAAAACTTTCGTGTGAAGAGTAAAGGTCAAGCTAGAAAGCCAGGTTCTTTCACCAATCCATCGAGTGTAATTTCTGCTATTGGGAGTTCTGCATTAAAGTAGAAGCTAGCAAAGCAAGCCAGGGAAGCTAATTGCGACAGTTAAGCTCTTTCAAGTTTGTAATCTTTTGAAAGCTACCCTGTCACAGATCCTGTTAGCAAGCCATTTTCTTTTTAGCCTGTTTCAGGCTATTTCTGGATAAGCCATGGAAGACTCTGGAGTTTCAGTGTCCGTAACAGTTTTTCCTCCTGCCATGGGGAGTTCCCCACCAGTCCCTCATCTAGTAGCCTTCGTATCTGTCGCCTGTCCTAAAGTCCTAAGGTCTTCACCTGGTCTTTGCCAAAAAGTGAGTTTAAGTTCTAAGCCCATCTTTAGTTGGAGTTCCCCTGCAGTGGATAGCTTTCCTATTCCCTCGGGCTTTCAGATGGAGGGGCAGTCTTAATTCATCAACCAAAGATGAAAGTAAGAGAGGCTATTATTAAGATTCTTTGATCTCGAAAGCCCAACACTCGACCTAGGAATTCTTGTCCGAACCTTCCATCCGTAAGCCAATCAATCGAAAAGACAAGACAAGTCAGCCATCATTCAACACCTTCCGCCGATAAAGCATGCTATAAAAAGAAAGAGTCACCCAAGAAGGCGAAACTTCACCTGTCGCAGAACCGTATTGAATAGCCTTTAGGGAGTGACTTCCGAGCATGATATGGCTATGGCTTGATACTCCTCCCTTCATTCATTGAGTTTGAGGAATCCATAGGGGCCCGCCCGTTATGCATTCCATGAAATAACCCTTCTTTGTATGACTTCTCTTTTGCCTCAGGTCGAATGAATACGAAAGGGAGATCAATCAAAAAAGAGGCCATGAATGAAGAAGTAGTGGGCCTTTCACCCTCTTTCTAGTGACTCGGGGAGCTGATCTGATAAATGCACTTCAAAGGGAGGGAAGCTAGGTTTCCCATGTTGGTATGGCCGGGCATAAAAGATTTTGAAGTTAGGTCAAAAAGAAGAGGTAGAGAGAGAGAACATAACGGAACCGATAGCCCCGAATTATGTCAGGGCAAGAGAAAGAAAAGAAAAGTAAGGACTCTCATTTTCGCATACGCATATAGGCTGGGAAAAAGAAGTCCACTTTTCCAATAGAGAAAGAGAGTGATTCGTCTACTTTGTTAATAAGGTAACGGAACGAACTTCAAGTACTTCGTAGGACGCCGCCGTTTGCTAAGATGTGCTTCCACATCGTGAGCTTTAGTGCACAAGTCGTCGAATCCCTTAAAGGTTTGGGGCAGGGGACGACAAGTCGTGCCTGAAGTTGTTCATGCACATCTTGAGGAGCTCTTGCGGAGTAAACTTCTGGGGACAGGCAAAAGTAGGGGCTCGCCACCTTGCAATGAACTCCGTGACAGGTTCATGCTTGGTCTTGAGTTGTTCGGGCACTCCAACCCTTCTTTGTGTGTTGCTGAACTGCTTCCTGAACTCCGAGACCCTTGCTTCCCAAGTCGGGATCGACTGTTCAGAGAGGTGGGCGTACCGTGTAAAGGCGGGCCCCTCCAATGATTGTATGAAAAGCCTAAGGCACAGTGCCCCATTCTGCGCTACCGGCCCACATCTTACCAGGAAATGCGCTAGATGCTGGCGCGGGTCTCCCCGTTCCGTGGAACTTTAGTCTGGCTGAGAGAACCCTGGTGTATACGGCACGGAATCTATCCAAGCCGGATAAGGTTTGGTGATCATGTGGTTATCCTCCTCCTTTTCCTTGGCCTCTTTTACTCTTTTCTTGACCAACTGATTCATTGTTGCTAGGAGGGTTGTCAAGCTTGTATAAAAAAAGACGTATAATAAATCGTTGATTGCTATTCTTGAACCTCTTCACTATGCTAATAAGATTCAGGAATTCTCCAACAGAATGGGTTTCCACTTTTCATTGGCAAATCAAGAGGCAGATGATAAAATATGGCTCTGTTGGAATCATCAAGTGAATGAAGTGCTTGTCGACGCGTTTGAACCATGTATCACAGTCGACCTTAATTCTGATATGGTAAGGCTTACCATTGTTTATGCAAAGTGCTCTATTCAGGAGAGATGGCTTCTTTGGGAAAAACTTCAATTACTGTCCTAAGACATACAAGGTCCATGGATGGTTGCGGGTGATTTTAACGCAATTTCATATGTGTCTGAAAAACTTAGTGGCAGACCTCCAAATCTTTATCTTTAGAGGAATTCAAAAGAAAAATTCACGGACTCGCCATTTCTGTGAGAGATCCGATCCCAGTTGGTTTCGCCTTCTTGGGTGACTCTTTCTTTTGATAGCACACGGTATTCAGACTTGTGTTACCCATATAAAGAGTCAACACAGTAGCTGTAACGTGAGCAGCGCTTCGCTCCTTATATAGGCTATACACCGTGCTGAATGAAAAAGTTTCACCCATTCAATTTGTAGGGACAACCCCTACCTCCTCTCTTCTAGAATGCTTTTAGGCGTTCTGGTTTTGCTTCTCATTAAGAAGCACACCGGGCTGCTTAGTCGGAATAGGCAAGCGGTGTGCTTTAAGAGTAAAATAATTCATATCAGAATGAAACGTAAGCTTTCTATTTTTCAGTACGGATCACAGTTTGATCCAACCGGTCCCACTCGTTATTCACCCAGCGATTGGATTGAGATTTCCTTTTCGGAATCTTCTCCATCTGAGGGAAGTTGTTCTATAGGGGCCCCCCGGTCTCCAATAGTTCCGCTTCTGAGGCGTCCACTGGGATCCGGGATGAGCTCACTTATTATTCCCCACTGGATCTAAATATAAATGACATGAGTCAAGAATTTCGAAATGTGTGTGTGTTCTTTCAAGGGAAGATAGAGGAAATAGGGGCGGACTTGCCATCCACCTGGACTCTCGAAGGATTTACCCAGCTGGTGCTTGGGGAAGAGGAGGTCTTCGACCCCTCTTATCTATCGGATGTCTATTCGAACCTTTTAGAGTGTGGCTTTCATAGTTGCTATTGGGAGGCAGCTTTCGAGTATATTCAATTGATTTATGGTATTATTTAGTTTAGGTCAAATGTTCTTTAATTGTACTTCTTTTTTCTATGCCCGCGGGCCACCACATATCGTATCAAACTATTGCCCTGTTTGCATTAATGATGGCCTTTTTGATCTCATTCGTATTCCGATCGAGTTTTTTATGAAACTTGAAAACGTCTCTCTCGAGATTTCTTTTTGGGTTGTAGTCTTTTTTAGCGGTGGTACGCTCAATAAGAACGAGGCCCGCCCCAGAAATGGGGCGGGGAAGGAGAAGTGGGAAGTGGGTCTCCTTCGCTTTACTAGAAGTTTTTTGATGCGCGAGGAATTGTCTGAAAGTGAAAGGATTGGTAAGCAGCCAAGCGAGCATTCCTGTGTGATTGGGGATAGGTAGGCACAGAGAATCGTCCCTTTCCTGTGCTATCAAGAATAAGGAATAGCGGGATGCTGTAGCTTTCTAGAGCATATTGGTGCTAAGGAAAAGAGAGTAAGCAGTAGGACAACTTCTTTCTTTCTACAAAGATGCCCTTCTTTCGGGGCTTTTACTTTACACTCCCTTTATGAGGGATTCATAGATCCTTGGGATCACACTTGAGATCGGCCATGATCCTTTCACCCACTAGTTGATCTTTGACCTCATTCCTCACTACTGATTCAATACAAGATCTAGCTTTGAGCTCGTCTAGACCCTCTTTCTAGTAGAATTGGATTGTTTAGCATCCCTCTTGCTCTTTCTATCAAACAAGCGAGTAAACTCACTTTGGTCGAGCTAGTAAACCACCTCATTCTCTTGGTATGCCCCAAATATGGTAGATTGATAGACCTGTTTAGCACTTGTGTGAAGGATTGACAATGAATCCATTCAAAGGGTTGAGCGCTCGTTTATACATACGGATTTCCCGTGAAAGATCTTCTCCCTCCTCTGGATCTCTCATAAGCCAGTAACCTCAGATCAGTCTCGTGCTTGAATACAGCCAAGTGAGTATGATTCCCTGGGTTGTGTATGCATGCCTTGTGAGCCAGTTGAACAAGTAGGCATCTTCCTAAACCAGTTGACAGTGGCGGGTTCACTTTGCCTATCTCTCAAGCCATAGGCCTTGCTCTATCAATCAATCAATAGGCTCCCTGGTCCAGCTTTGAAAGAAGGAAGTAAACAACCTCTCTCGCTGGTCGAGTAAGTAAACAGAATCAAAGTTAGAGCCTCCTGCCTTTCATTCACACTAGAATGAGCCTCAAAGCCCTACCTTTCACTAGCAGAAGCAAAAGAGAGAACTCCAACCTCTCAAGCTGCACCACTTCCTCTTTATCTGGAAATCCTTCTCAATGTCAAGGGATGGATATGTGATTACCTTACTTGACCATAATAACTGCCCTTATTTCAGACTTTAGCAACCTTGACCTTTCACACCTATCATACTAATCTGATAACCAAGTCACACCGAATACCTTTCAAGCCGTCAATAGCCTATATAAGGAGTGAAGCCCTCGCGATAATAGCTATATGGGTAAATTGCTTGACGATCTATCCAAAAGGAGCCGTGTCCATGCGGGTTTCCTCTCTCGCATAGAGCCAACCTTACTCTATGTTCTGTCCTGGGTGGGCTACCATCCTTTTCCATTCCACTACTTTACATGTTAGCTCGTCTCTGTCTTCGTCTTTGTGTCTGCCGATTCAATTGATGCTGCTCGTCCGTCAGGATGGCTCGACGTGGATCCCTATTCTTATTCCTAGTTCCACCTTCTTGACATAGTTTCCGTCTCTTGAATACCAACTTTCTGCAGGGGTGGATTGAGCGGTGGCAACGTCCGAAAGGTATGATTTAGTAGTAGATGGCCCCTTCCCTTCCGTGTTTGAAACGGCTTAAGAGCGCCTCGCCTTGGTCGGCGAGAAGAAACATAGAAAAGAAAGAAGGTATGAAATCCTTAGCTCCACCACGTGTTAAGCATACGAGAATTGAGACTGCTACCAGCCCCGGGAATTCCATAGCTGTTAGCTCTGACCCCAAAACATCCAAGGTACCTTGAAATGACTAGGAGCTCGCATGAACCCATATCAACCCATCTTCAATCAAGAGAACCGGAACTAGCTGGAAGAGAAAAAGAAGTAGATTAGGACTGCCTTTTAGCATTAGCTGGCGGGGAACTAAGAGAGAGTTCAGCAGGAAGGGAAGGAAATCTTCAACTTAAACTTCAACTCGCGTAAAGGGAGAAAGAAAAGAACTGGAAATGCATAGGATATACTCGATTAAATTATGAATGAAAATCGCAACTACTGGTACAATAGATACATACGGGTACTACTGGCCCACTATCGCTAGACGGAATGACACTCTTGTTATACGGAATCACACTAGCACTCTTAGCTCTTTAGCTATTACGCTTGGTAGTAAGGCGAGGAATGATAGCAAGAGTGCTTTACGAGAAAGAACCCTTTACCCTTTTTCTCTTTGACCTTGACCTAGCCCTTGCTTTGCTCGTTTGACACCTTGACTGGCTAACTAAGAGACTAGTCCCCTTTCTGGCTGGAAAAGTAAGTAGGTGGGGTGTTGAAAAACTTATCCTTCAAGTGAAAAGAAAAAAGAGCCTGCTTAATCTGCAAAGGAAATAGGATAACCTTAGTCCAGGTGATAGTACACTCCATCTTTCTTTCCCATTTGAAAGAGTGCTTCCTGCGCTTGCCTAAGGGACAGAGACCGCTGGACTGGGATTAGGATAGGGTTACACAAGGCCTGACCTTAGCATTCCAATTAGATACCCCTTTAGATACTCTGCTACATCAACAAGAAAGAAGAAGATAAAAAAATGATGTCTCTTGCTGAAGTGTTTGGGAACATCAGTTAGACCAGACATTGAGCCTATTGAAAGCACAATTCAATTCCTGCTCCTAGACATTCAGATTAAGATAATAGTGAGAGCGATAGACAGAGAAGTATAGAATGCTATTGTTTCAGAATCCAACACTTGTAAACTCATATCTCCAGGGACGGAGGTACCTTAGATTAGAAGCCCATACATAAGGACAGGGACTGAGCTTAGGACTGCAGGAAAGAGGATAGCCACTAGGCCAGCTACTAGAGACACACACACTAAAAAAGATATGGGGAAAGCATATTCTCTAGGAGAAAGAAAGACATCCATCTTGGCTGACAGGGCTGACCCTGACTCTGATGCTTGACTAGAAATTATACTTGCTTCACTTGAAAGTACAATTTTAACTTCAAGGCTTTAAAGGAAAGAGACTTATAGATTGGCTTGAAAACTCCCCAGAGATAAAACATCTTAATTAGAAGAAGAGGTCTTTCTTGATCCTGGAGAGGTAAAGATTGAGACAGGTTGTCAGAGTCATTTCTATTGCTGCCTAAGAGCCCTACCCCTACTTAAGATATTGCTTGAAAGGCGTTGGTTGAGTGACTGCACTTGCCCCTTTGACTGCTGGATTGATTGACTTTGCCAGCTTCAAACCCTACTGTTCTAAGGATAAGGAAAGGGACTGAAAGGGGATGAAAATATAGCTCATATTCTTCTCTTCCTTAGACCCACCATCTATCTAGTTAGCCTCCTCGGTGAAAGAAAGGGAAAGAATTTTTAATATTAGCTCTTCCGGAGCACTCTCTTAGCTTAGCTATCTACTAGGGAATCTTATCTAAAGCCTACGATATTTGACTTCTCTCTTTTCCTTGAGATGCTTCCAGTGCGCTTCAGGGGTTCTCGAGTCCGGGAAAGGGGAAGGACAGAGAGGATACCATCTAAGAAGGACAGGGAGGAGACCGCCTCTAAGACTACTCTCCTGGATGAGAAAACTACCCGAGGGCTCGAAGTGAATGAAGAATGATTGAGATGATAGCTAGGATGAACTTGAAAAGATCACAGCGCATTCTTTCAAAGAGAAGAAGCAATTCTAGCAAAGAGAATAAAGTCTCAAAGAAGCCATTCGTAAACCTACAACTGACTTACTATTATCTTCTTATAAGACAGACTGGGAGACAGAAGGGAGGCTCTATTCAACCATTCTAAAAAAGACTGGCTACCGTATAAGAAGAAAGAAGAGACTGCCTACCCCAATCAGCAAGCGGACTGGAATCAGCAAGCGGACTGGAATCAGAGTGATAGGGCGTACCCCAACCAAAGAAAGATTAAGGAAGTGAAAACAGAATTCCACAATTCATATGAAAGGCCGCTACAAGACGGGCAATTCAAGTTGCGGCCAGGGAAAACCTTGGATAAGGGGGAAACGTGGCAAACTGATGATTGACAGAAGCGGACGAAGAGGCGATGAGAACTGAAGCTAAGGATAACTGAAGTAGCAATAAGAACTTTGACAAATCATGAACGAGGAGCTATGCCCCGAATATGCTCTAAGGTGGGGACAAGAACGAGCATGTGAACGAAAGTATGAAAATGCGAGATTTTCTACTGAACTTATGGGCAAAGGTCGGCTTTGGACTCCACGTGTAGTCGGTGCTCCGTCCCCCAGAGGAAGCCCCCCTTTCTTTTTGGTTGTAGTCAGACACCTAACCGTTCAACCTCGTAGGCATCTTTCTATTAACCAAATCTGATACCGTCAGGTACGGAATGAAATAAAAGGACTTCTTCGGCCCCTGCGCCTAGTGGTGCTTTCGGCTTGAAAAACCACGTGAGTGCTCTTATTGGACCAGAGCTTTGGCTACTCCCTGTTGTCTTTGAAAGAAATTTACTGAAACCTGATGCGCAGAACCCTTCGTACAAAAATGAAAGATCAATCTCAGGCCCAATTGACTCATCTTAGAAAGGATTTGATGAGCCAGTAAGCTGAGCTATCAATGCCCCACTAAAAAGAGATAGGGACGGAGCTCCACAGTATACGGCCCCGCTGTCCCTAGTTGTTCGCAGGTGAATGAGAAACAGGGATACCCGTAGCTCACTGAAGGAAGTCAAGATAGTAGGAAGTTGAAGAGAGAGTGAGCTCCTATTAGAAAAGCGAAGACGGGACTCGGACTCAACGAAAATTAAATCCAATTTAGGTCAGACTCGAGAAGAATCGTAGTTCAGATTCAAGTAGGTTCAGTAAAAGATGGAAGAATTTTGAGAGCTGAATTTCGCTTTCTTAGTTATTTATAACATTTGAATTTCTCTTACATTCTACGTTTCCGAAATGGATCCTATCAAATATTTCACATTTTCTATGATCATCTTTATTTTAGGTATTTGGGGAATCCTCCTTAATAGACGAAATATTCTTATTATGTTAATGTCAATAGAATTAATGTTATTAGCTGTGAATTTGAACTTTTTGGTATTTTCCGTTTCTTTGGATGATATGATGGGTCAATTATTTGCTTTATTGGTTCTAACGGTGGCAGCTGCGGAATCCGCTATTGGGTTAGCCATTTTCGTTATTACTTTCCGAGTCCGAGGGACTATTGCTGTAGAATTTATTAATAGCATTCAAGGTTAAACATGACTCCTAGAGAATTACCAAAATACGAAGTCCTCTTCTTTACTTTTTATTTTGACTTGGTTGGCAGGGGATCTAAGCGATCACGAGCGCGTCCGATTCAAAAGTTATTTCACAAATTATTATCCACAGCCCGCTCCACTGCTGAGGGGGTAGAGATAAAAGCTTTCATAATGAGATTTACTTCCACGAATATGCATGCTAGAAAGATGCTATTTGCTGCTATTCCATCTATTTGTGCATTAAGTTCGAAGAAGATCTCAATCTATAATGAAGAAATGATAGTAGCTCGTTGTTTTATAGGCTTTATCATATTGAGTCGTAAGAGTTTAGGTAATACTTTCAAAGTTTTTCTCGACGGTAGAATCCAGGCTATTCAGGAAGAATCGCAGCAATTCCCCAACCCTAACGAAGTAGTTCCTCCGGAATCCAATGAACAACAACGATTACTTAGGATCAGTTTGCAAATTTGTGGCACCGTAGTAGAATCATTACCAATTGCACGCTGTGCGCCTAAGTGCGAAAAGACAGTGCAAGCTTTGTTATGCCGAAACCTAAATGTTAAGTCAGCAACACTTCCAAATGCCATTTCTTCCCGTCGCATCCGTCTTCAGGACGATCTAGTCACAGGGTTTCACTTCTCAGTGAGTGAAAGGTTTGTCCCTGGGTGTACGTTGAAAGCTTCTATAGTAGAACTCATTCGAGAGGGCTTGGTGGTCTTAAGAATGGTTCTGGTGGGGGGTTCCCTTAAGAATAAAGAAGACGAATAGAATCTAATTCATGTTCATGCTAACAGAAGAGCGGATCCAATACCAAGACGACTTCTTTCTCAGGAAGTGCAGAAAGTACTTGAGGAATTTTGGGATATCATGCCCCACGAGTGAGTTGTTGCCAAGTGCCCCCTAGGAGGGGCAGTCTACCACAAGATCGAGTTGGAGCCTGGAGCCAAACCCCCTTTTACTTAGGCAGGGGCTGGGTTTAGCGGATGGCCCCCCCAACTAGCATCTATTAGTTAAGGGGTTTGGTTGAACTCAGGAAAAAATTTCAGGAACTCATTGGGGCCTATTTATATTCCAGCCTCCAGGGCAGGGTTTCCCTATCTTGCTGGGGAAAGGGTTGGGGAGCCCCCGTTTTATTTATTCCAGAAGAAGCGGTAGCCATGTGCATTGATTATCGGGCGCTCAACAAGGTAACCTAACCATCAAGAACAAGTATCCACTTTGATTGCAGACTTCTTCGCCCTAATCAATAAGCGCGAGATACTTCTCGAAGTTGGATCTGCGGTTGGGCTACTACCAAATGCGTATCGCGGAAGGAGACGAGCCAAAGACGACCTGTGTGACAAGCAAGCAACCTTACTAATAAAGGGGCGTTTTATTTGGTTATGCCTTTTGGACTCACCAATGCCCCTGCCACGCTCTGCACCCTCCACAATGAGCTATTCCACCCGTACTTAGACGACTGGTAGTATACTTTGATCGTGGGCTATAGCTATCCGTTAAACTACCACGTTAGCCACCTCCGGACCGTTTTTAAGGTATTAAGGAAGAATCGCCTCTATGTAAAGAAAGAGAAATGCTCCTTTGGACAGACGGAGATCCTATTCCTAGGGCATTGGATGGGCATCAGAGCCATCGAGGAGTGGCAAGCACCTACCAAGGTGAGTGAGCTAAGATCTTTTTTAGGGCTCGTGAACTATTACCGAAGATTCATCGTAAGTTACTCGAATAGGGCTGCTCAACTAAAAAATATCCTAAAGAAGGACGTACGGACCGATCATGGCACTGCACTGATCGGAAGAGTGTCAAAGAGCTTTTGAGGACCTAAAGCAGGCATTGATTGATGACCCCGTATTGCAGTTGCCAGATCACACTAAGCCATTTGAAGTACACACCGATGCGTCAGACTATGCCATAGGCGGTGTGCTAGTATAATAAGGTAACCCAGTAGCATATGAGAGCCGAAAGCTCAATGAGACCGAAAGGCGTGGTCCAAGAGAAGGCAATAGTGCACTACTTGAGAACGTGGAGGCGGGTCACGATTTGTGGTCAAGACGGATAATGTGGCGACGAGTGACTTCCTGGCCCAGAAAAAACTCGCGCCAAAACAGGGACGATGGCAAGCAAGACAAACTTGCCAAGTTTGATTGATATGGTGCTAGAGTATAAGCTTGGACGGACCAACCAGGTCGCGGATGCCTTAAGTAGGAAGACAGAGCTGGCGGCATTTAAGAGTGAGGCAGTGGCAGCCACCAGCAGGGTCACGAGTACCCTACCGCATCGTATTCGAGATGGGCTAGGGACCCGCGAGAAGCCCTTTGCACCAAGCTAAGGAATGCAAAACTCGGCTTGGATCAAGGATGGGCTCTTGGTCACAAAAGGGAATCTACTCTTTTTTCTTCCAAAACCTTTCTTGCTGGGTGCACTTGGAACGATTCCTGCTGGATGCACTTGGAACGTTCAGTTCAATCGCTGCTCACGAAATTTAAACATATAGCTCACCCTTATAGCTTATGGGGCACTTCGCTCGCTCAACACTCGTTCAAAACATCCACTCGTTCTTCAGGAAAGAAAAGGGATAGATGACTGAAAATCCCGCTTAGAGATCGCAACAATAGTCAGAGTAGGAGTTCCCATCCATCATTTCCCCCGTTTTACCTTCAAATTACGGTTGATCCGTCGGATTGAAACCTCCATTAGATTCGGCAACTAAGGACGAGATTACCATAGGCTTTTATGTCCCTAATGTTCTCCTTTAATAAGGTCGCCTTGACCGGGCTGGGCTCTTCACCGTATAACCTTTACCCGAAAAACTGGAGCACAGCTATACTTTCATCGCTTTCACTAGAACCAGAGTCATAGGGGCACTTTTTTGTTTTGCCTTCCTTAAGTCCAGGAGGAAGGACTCCCTATGTTTTTTCGTGGAGCGCAGAATTTGCCTTAATCGGCGAGAGTATATACAATCTATGTCACTGGCAAGAGCATGATTGAGGGCTTTATACTGTAGTCTGTAACTCTTCAATTGGTTATTGGCTCTACCCCTAGCCCCTTCATATTCAGCATCCTGCTGCTTCTTTGCTTGCTTTTCTCGATCAAGCATTCCTGTGCTTAGCAAAGAGGTAGTAGCATTTTTTTTGACAATAATGAAATTTTCCGGATAAGCCGGCACAGCTCTTGCTTGCTGTCTGTATGTGGTAGGGTCTGGTCAACTGCCCAGCCACCTCTTTAGCTCATCTCTTGTCAACGCTAGCACTTTTTAATATCCTCAGCTTTCTTTATTAATAAATCTATAATCTTAGCATATACTCCTCCGTTAGGAACAGCATTTCCGCTAGAATCATTTAAAGAAATAGCATCACCAATTATATAGCTAACATCTCCTGTAGGTAGTTTCATGACATAACCTATAGTAAACTTACCATAATTAAACCGTGTATTGTTAGCATACTTGATTAACATCCGCATTACTAACAATGCTATCAGTTCATACTCAGCACACGTCAGGTAAGGCTCTTTAAATCTTACTTCAGCTATTCTCAATTCTGAATATGGATCCTTGCATTTCTCCCAATCGATAACCTTATTTAATGTATCTATTAGATTCTTAAAGTGGTTCGAATATCCAACTGAACTATAAGATGCTGTGGATTTCTTTTTGTCTATCCACCATAAATATTTTTTCATGGTAATCATTTTTAATAGTGCAAGCTATAATTATACTTAAAACTTTCCCAGTTCCGGATAAGTTCACTAAATGAATTCAACTTCTCAGTATGACGCTTCCCACCATCCGAAGGCGGACCTTCACCGCAAACATTATGAACATATACCTCGTAACAACTCACTGTTTCCTCCACATTTTTATCCCATTTTAACCTTTCTTTTAAACTTAAATTTTTTGCCATTAAATTTAAGAAAAGAATTCTAAGAGACTCACCAGGAATAGGTTCACAAAAATTATTTATAATCCCGATTTGAGGGAACTCTAGTCTCAGATTCATATAAAGAAATTTATTAATTATATTAAGTGGAGGTTCCATATACCTAGTAAACACTTTTGTATAAATTTGTGGAAGGTTATGTGCGTAAACAGATGTTGTTATGAAATTATCGTGTACCGTGTATACAGGCACTGTAAATTTATCTTTCACATTAAATTGCTTTTTCAATAGATCCACCACTTTCATAGCTATAAAGGCATCCCTCTGATGAATAAAGTTTTCGCAAGTAGACACTTGACTCTTGCGCCTATCCCTATCCAACGTGGGCACTCGAAGAGTAATCCGACGCCTCTTCTTACACACCCTATCATAAATATTTTTTGTCTATCCACCATAAATATTTTTTCATGGTAATCATTTTTAATAGTGCAAGCTATAATTATACTTAAAACTTTCCCAGTTCCGGATAAGTTCACTAAATGAATTCAACTTCTCAGTATGACGCTTCCCACCATCCGAAGGCGGACCTTCACCGCAAACATTATGAACATATACCTCGTAACAACTCACTGTTTCCTCCACATTTTTATCCCATTTTAACCTTTCTTTTAAACTTAAATTTTTTGCCATTAAATTTAAGAAAAGAATTCTAAGAGACTCACCAGGAATAGGTTCACAAAAATTATTTATAATCCCGATTTGAGGGAACTCTAGTCTCAGATTCATATAAAGAAATTTATTAATTATATTAAGTGGAGGTTCCATATACCTAGTAAACACTTTTGTATAAATTTGTGGAAGGTTATGTGCGTAAACAGATGTTGTTATGAAATTATCGTACCGTGTATACAGGCACTGTAAATTTATCTTTCACATTAAATTGCTTTTTCAATAGATCCACCACTTTCATAGCTATAAAGGCATCCCTCTGATGAATAAAGTTTTCGCAAGTAGACACTTGACTCTTGCGCCTATCCCTATCCAACGTGGGCACTCGAAGAGTAATCCGACGCCTCTTCTTACACACCCTATCATAAATATTTTTTGTCTATCCACCATAAATATTTTTTCATGGTAATCATTTTTAATAGTGCAAGCTATAATTATACTTAAAACTTTCCCAGTTCCGGATAAGTTCACTAAATGAATTCAACTTCTCAGTATGACGCTTCCCACCATCCGAAGGCGGACCTTCACCGCAAACATTATGAACATATACCTCGTAACAACTCACTGTTTCCTCCACATTTTTATCCCATTTTAACCTTTCTTTTAAACTTAAATTTTTTGCCATTAAATTTAAGAAAAGAATTCTAAGAGACTCACCAGGAATAGGTTCACAAAAATTATTTATAATCCCGATTTGAGGGAACTCTAGTCTCAGATTCATATAAAGAAATTTATTAATTATATTAAGTGGAGGTTCCATATACCTAGTAAACACTTTTGTATAAATTTGTGGAAGGTTATGTGCGTAAACAGATGTTGTTATGAAATTATCGTGTACCGTGTATACAGGCACTGTAAATTTATCTTTCACATTAAATTGCTTTTTCAATAGATCCACCACTTTCATAGCTATAAAGGCATCCCTCTGATGAATAAAGTTTTCGCAAGTAGACACTTGACTCTTGCGCCTATCCCTATCCAACGTGGGCACTCGAAGAGTAATCCGACGCCTCTTCTTACACACCCTATCATAAACCCATATTTCAGCTTTATTGTAACGCATATAATCCTGTACTGTTGTGAAGTACGGTATACCATACCGCACTGGATTATCCAAGATTGAACTAAACCAACCAATTAGGTTAATCAGCTTCATTAAATTGGCTATGTCAGGATATTTATTTTTCCAAAATTCATAGCAAAGTTGAGCGATGCGATAGTTATCCTTAAAACTTAGCAATGAACCATAAACATCACGAATATCACTAACCATGGTAATAACAGTCTTAGAGAAAAAAAGATTCTGACATTCCTATATACAAGGTCAAGGTTCGAGATCTATAGCCAGTTCTAGTTGTGAAACCCGTCGATCCAGTTGGTTTCAGAAACAAGGGTAGCATCCCAGCCTCCTTCCAGCAGCACATTCTTTGATTAACTAGTCCATCCAGTGTGCAGTCGGTGCAGCAACCATTTCACCAGTAGAACTAGATTTTCTATAAGACAAGCTGAAGAATTTGTTATCCTGCATTCATCCTAGCAAAAACTGCTTCCAGAGTCTGTTTTTAGCTGAAAATAGGGGTTCGGACCGCAGGGAACCGTAGCATGGGGGCGCGTCTAATCCTTTTGCCTCCGCAAGGCTGGCTAATCGTACGCAGCAGGCTTGAAGACCCCTGGTTTTGGAAGGCACATGAGTCCGAACGCTATGTTGAATGTGCGATCGACACTACACTACGTAGGTACCTGTGCAGGTGAGGCGTCGGTCGGTCATAGAAACGGCGGCAGCGGCGCGAGGAGTTAACGACCCCTTCTTTTTTAACAATATGAAATCCACACTTTGACACCTAAGATTCCGTAACGGGTAGATACTTCCGTAGGAGCATAATCTATTTTCTGGTTAAATACATTACGAGATATTTTTCCATACTTTCCGCATTCAGTTCTAGCAATTTCTGCGCCTTTTGATCGACCTGAACAACATATACAGAGCCCCTCAACCCCTTTTTTCATTACTAATGGAATATCCTTCACTATTTTACTAAAAATGGAATGAAATGATCTTGTGTTTCTCAGTTGAAAAGAGATGTCTTGAGCAATCGGAGAAGCACTTTGATGAACAGATTTGATCTTGACCGACTCAATTAAGGTCAATTAAGGATCAAATGTTGGAACCTCATGGGTAAGGATAAGGTAATGGAATTGATACAGAAATTCATAGACCTAGGTAGGATAGGAGAATTGATAAGGGGAATAGAGATGATGATAGAGATCATACTGAGAAACAGAAGAATTCCGTACAGGTACAACTCTTATTTGAACGAAGTGAAAAAAATGCGATCTCTTCCTACTCGAACAAGAAGTCCTATAGTTTACAACTCTTCTTTATATAGTAATTCGACCTATTGCTCCGCATCCCCCCATCAGTTTACTATGAAGAGAATAATCAAAAGGATTGAACTACCTACTCATTATTCGGAGTAATCGAATGTTGTTTGACTTTCTAGAGCGTTTAGAAGTAGTTGCAGCTGAGACAAAGATTAGAACAGTTTTCTTCCATAACTTCTCACGATTCGATGGTATTCAAGAGTTCATTCAGCATGTTGTAGACCTAATATATATTCCATTGCAGGAATGAACCTTTGGCCCTCTTCTTTGATTTGGCTGGCTCTTGACCTATTTTTTTTGTGCCTTTTTTTTTTTTTTTTTGGTGCTCTCCTCTCTGCTTTAGGCAATGAGAAATCAGGTCTGGTTGCGATCTTTTGATATGTTGTTTCTTCAATTTTGTTGGCCCTTGGATGCAAGTTTCTTGATTTTATCTCTTCTGCTTTACCTTCTTGTTTTTCTCCTTTATCCTCTTCACTCTACAGTTCTTGTGTTAATTTGTGATCTCTCAACAAGGCAATGACAACTTCCTTCTAATTTATAATCTCCAAGTAGGAAATCTTCTCTGCAAGAAGTTGATCATTTTCTAGCTGTAGCTTTGTCCTGTAGGATTTTTCCTCATTAACATCAAGTTGTATGGAATTCTTTTGATATGCTTCTTCCTTAACCAGCTTTTGAAAATGTTGTTATTGCTTCCTTAATTCTTCTTTTTCATTGTATAGTATCTGAATCACTTTATTCTTTTTTATGCAGGATACCATTGCATCATGGATCTTTTGATGCTCTCATTTCTTTGTCCAATTCAGCATCATAATTGATCTCCATCATATACTCTTTTGTAAGTTGTATTTCATTCGCCTTGTATTCTGGGATTGATCTAAGAATTTTCTCAAACAACGTTGTATTCTAGGATTTTAGTTTGGAGGTTATCTTGTAGCTTGTGGTGTTACTAGGCTTTATGTTCTTGGTGTTTTTGCTCCTTTTGCTGTGCCGTAAGGTCATCACTCTCTCCTTTGTCAGTGATGTTGAGCCTCTTTTTCTGGATAATAACAGTGTTATGTTTTCCACAATATTAGAAATGAAATATTTGAAAGGAATATAAAAATAAGATTAGCAAATTATATACATGTATATGTGTGTGTGTGTGTAAACGTACACCCTTGATTTAGTTTTCAAATATAAATATTGGATCATTATAGGTTATCTTACCCAATTTTTAAGTGTGATAATGAAGGCATCATCCTCCTCTTCATTTTCTTCTTTAGCAGCATTATCATGTTCTTCATTCACTTCTTCAGCAGCATCATTCTCCTCTTGAACTTTAGTGCTTTTTATTTGTTTGTTAAGTACAATTAATATTAAGAGTGTACTTCTATAACATGGTATTAAGAGTGTACTTCTATGAAATGGTATTAATAATTTACTTCTATGACATGGTATTAATAGTTTACTTATATGACATGGTATTAAGAATGCACGTCTATGACATGTTATGAACAATGTTGTGATATCAGCTACAGATTATTTGAAAGCAAAGAGTACCTTTAGATGGTGAAGCTTCGCACTCAGTTGTTGAAGACTCCATTTGATAGCCCCTAGTGTCATTTGTTCTCTTCTAGGAATTGGAGTGAGCAAGTTAGATCTTTGACATAGCCAATATTGCACAATTTGTTTATTTTTTTGTTTATTTTTTTTTTTTTTGCAATATCATGTGTCAATGACAGGACCCAACCCAAATTCTACTTTGGAATCTGTGCCATGCTTGTCCAACACCTAGCAGGTGCTGGGCACACTTAACCAAATTACCCTTCTAAATAAAACTAAAAAATTCTTCTAAGGTTTGACTTCTGCCGAAAATTCGGCAAAGTTACCCTGTAAATTGCTTGTTTCTCAAAATTTACACCTATACAAAATTGCAATTTATATATCCACAAGCGTTCAGCATGCACAAAGTTAGAACACACACAATCCAGATAATGCTACGAATTTGCAGTTTGGAGATGTGTTCTTATCGGTATTAGGATTAGGCAGCCACTCACGCTTGGCTGCTTTTTTTTTTTTTTTTTGGTTGTCTTTCTTTGCTTGTTCTAATCCAAAATACATGTAGTCCAAAACTCCTTGAGACCAATTATATTTCCCCATCTCTTCTAAGGTGTCTATTGTAGTTGTATATGTCCAAGCGAGTGTACAAGCAAAGTTGCAGAAGAGATTGGTCATGAAGAGTTGTAGGATTATCAATCTTGTTACATCCATAGGACCCTCTTCTATTTCATCTTCAAGTGCTAAGTTCAAGCACTTATCAATTTAAATCTTTATTATCTTCTTATAACCCATGAAGTATTTCTTCACAAAATGCAAATCCGACCTTGTTGAGGTTGTTGTGCTTAGTAGCTTCTTGTCTTTGTTTGTCAAGCCAAAAATTTCAGCCACATCTTCGCTTTTCATCTCACTGTCACCATCTTTAAACTTGAACTTCCTCGTCTTTGTGTCATAGTCTTGTATGAGTCTCACGATGTCATAATTAGACTTCATGCACTCTACCTTTATTAACCTTTTCTAGATATATGATTGTATGAGTATCCAAAAAGGTGTCTTCGATAGTAGTGTCAAGACATAGTTTTTGTCTCTGATGTTGTCAATTGTTGTAGCAACAATGAGCATGTTTCTCTTGATCTGCACATAGTTTGGGTCATCCCATTTGTTTGCCTTTTGGTTTTGAGGTTGGTCCGGTTTTTTCTTTCTTCATCCTTCGTTTGGTATACCTGCTTTAGAAATACAAAGATGATGACCATTAATCAACATGACAGTAAAGTATCAGTTATATTACCCTATACTGGAACTTTACAATAGTAGAAATGCATTTGAAATATGATTTCATAGGAAACAAGCAGCGTTATTTTCCTATACTGGAACTTTACAGCCATTAATCAACTTGACAGTAAACTAGCAGTGTTAAGAATGGGTATAAGACTAAATATCTCTTTCCTTTTTGAGTTGCTGAAAATCGACTATTTTATAGTCCTATGCAGTAAGTCCAATAGTGAAAATCCAATATAGTTTCAAGATTTTGTCTTGGATTTGAATCTAAAATACTGTTATTACCCTAGACTGGAACTTTACAGTGGTAGACATACATTAGAAATAGGATTTCATAGGAAACAAGCAATGTTATTACCCTATACTAGAACTTTATAGCGGTAGATATGCATTAGAAATAGGATTTCAAAGGAAACAAACAGTGTTATTACCCTATACTGGAACTTTACAGCCATTAATCAACATGACAGTAAACTAGCAGTGTTAAGAATGGGTATATGACTAAATATCTATTTCCTTTTTGAGTTGCTGAAAACCGACTATTTTATAGTCCTATGCAGTTAGTCCAATAGTGAAATCCAATATAGTTTCAAGATTTTTTCCTTGATTCAAATCTAAAATACTGTTATTACCCTAGACTGGAACTTTACAGCAATTAATCAACATTACAGTAAAGGTTTGGTTTGTAAATGTCTTACCTTTGAAGCGCTTTCTTGTTGAAATTGTTCTCTGAATTTTTTTCTTGGTTTTGTAGGTGGAGGTCAGTGTGTGGTATTTGTTTTTGAAAGTAGATCAAGCTTGGTGGTGGTTATGGAGTTTCAGTTTGCATAGATGAAGACGCGTTGATGAAGATGGTGAAATGAAAAGACGTTTTGGAGAGATGGTTTAATGAAGTCGAGTGCTTGAAGTTAAGTTACGGTTTTCGAGATGGTAAAATGTTTGGGCATTTTGTAACCGAAAAAAAAAGTTTGGGCTTTTTTATAAAATTGGGCTGGGGTTGTTTTGGGTTTTTTTTGAGTTTTTTTTTTTTTTTTTCTATTGGGCTTGATCAGTGGCAGTCCTATAATTTACAGGAACTACAACACCAATTTCTTATATACAAATGGATTTTGGGTGTGTTTTTAAAGTGCGTTAACTCCATAGTTTTTTTTATTATTTTAAATTCAACCCACATTTTGGGTATATTAGTGAAGCTCCCAATAAACTAATGGTGGGCTATGCAACAAAGTGGAGAAATTGTTTATTCAAGGTATGTTGCAGTTGGTTGCAACAGTAGTAGCTCTAACCTCCTGTAAAAAGAGATGTAGCCTTTGTCCAAAAACACACCGAGCCTTACATTTCTCTTGAGCTCTCTTTTTCCTTCCTCCAATTCTCCTAGTTCTAGCTATAAATTTTCTGTTTTAGTTTTTATGGGGAACTAACTCCCTAGCTAAGGCTAGGAAGAAAGCTTTTAATATGAGGGTAATTTTTATTAGTTTGATCCAAACTTAAGCTTTAATGTTAATTTGTAGTTTTTGTTCAAATAGATAGTTTTCTTTTTAATTAATTGAAGAATGTTTGATAATCTATTTCATGGGTTCAATCATGGTTTTCCCATTGTGTAGTAAAAACTTTTATGCTTTTAAAAGAGAAGAGAATTAATAAATATTAATAGAATTTCGATGAAGATTATTTTTTGATATTTTGTTGCCAATGGTACAAGTTATGCTTAGAATACTTCTAAAGGAAATTAAAAAGAGCTTTAATTATTTTGAACAACTACAATGGAAAATATTTTGTGGATCAAATTAATAAGAGTTGTCTGTTTATGTTAAAAATGGAACCCCAATGCCTTAGTGTTTTAATCAATTGAATTCTCTTTAAATCAAATCCCGTTTAAATCTACTTCTCAATCATAATTGTTCTTTTTCAGCTATATTATTTTCTTTACATCGCTCTCTATGGATACGACATTTGGACTTTCGAGCTACACTGCTATACGACACCTCCCCTTGGGTTTTGGAAGCGGTCAATCAATGTGCAACTTTCTCTTTCCTATACGGCAAAAACTAAAATAAGAAGAAAAAAGAAAGGAGCTGATTTTCTCAATCACCTTTTCTTCACTTACACTCCCTTTTGCTTTTTAATATTTTTTAACTAATTTTGTTCTTTTTTATTCTTTCTCTTTCCTATTCTACCCATACCCTACATTTCTCTTTAATAAACCTGTATCACTTACTAAAATTATGAAAGAATTAAAATTTGAGACTATTATGCATACCTTGCTCTCTGCATATCTAAGCTCCTAATGACAGTTTGGTTAGTAGCATTCTTTGGTTCTTATACCATATTTATATGTTAGCCCAAAAAAATTATTATCTATTAATTATACGCTCAAACTATAATGAGTGGAAAGTTATACGGGGTAAGTTATAAGGGGTTCACTTTATAGCCATTAGATCAATCCAAGGGCTGAGGAAAATTGAGATAAAGTTTTACAATTGGGTAGGTGAGGAACCCAAACCCGAATTGAATATCCAGCACATCCGAAAAGAAGAAGAAGAGGCAAGCACGTCCGAAAAAGAAGAAGAAGAAACAAGTTCGAATTTTGAACAGAAAAAACTCATCTCTCTAAAACCCATAGCTCTGAGAAACGGCTGAAGGCAACGGTTAACGACGGTTGAAGGCAACGGTTGAAGCCACTCCGTTCTCCAGACCCTGAAAAAGTATTTATTTTGAGTAGAAGGGGCAAAGGTGTGGATTCCGAAACAGTGAAGGGGAGAAGCAGTGGAAGGGGAAGGAGAGAAGCCATATTCGTTGGAAGTGGTAGGTTCCATTTGTGGAGCAAAGCAACAGAAAGACCCCGCACAGACACCTTGCGATTGTTCAATAACCAGCATTTGGTGAGTAATTTATGGAATTTGAGTTTAGGGTTAGAGTAATGGTTTTCCCCAATTTGTACCATCAATTTTGTTGGATTTGGCATCTCTTCTTTGTGCTTCAGTTGCATGTTAATTTTTGCTTGGGTATATGTTAAAAAAAGAATGAAAATCAAGTCAATAACAAGTGAATAACATGTCAATAATGATATGAATAAGATAATGGTGTTGAATTGGAGGAGGCCCTCAAAACCTTCCACATTTGAAGCAGTGCATAGTGCAGATTATCTCTCTGGCGCTAGAATATATATATATTTTTTGAAATAAATATGATTTCCTTTGTTACTAAATTTGCCTGAGAAACATGAGAACAGATAATAATAAACTCATGAATAGAAGTGCAAAGCATTTGATGAGTAATTTATGGAATTTGAGTTTAGGGTTAGAGTAACGGTTTTCCCCAATTTGTACCATCAATGTTGTTGGATTTGGCATCTCTTCTTTGTGCTTCAATTGCATGTTAATTTTTGCTTGGGTATATGTTAAAAAATGAATGAAAATCAAGTCAATCACATGTCAATAACATGTCAATAACATGTTAGTAATGATATGAATAAGATAATGGTGTTGAATTGGAGGAGGCCCTCAAAACCTTCCACATTTGAAGCAGTGCAGAGTGCAGAGTACCTCTGTGGCGCTAGAATTTATATATTTTTTGAAATAAATATTATTTCATTTGTTACTAAATTTGCCTATGAGAAATGAGAACAGATAATAATAAACTCATGAATAAAAGTGCAAAGCATTTGAAATAAAGGTTGATCTATGACGATTGTGGTTGACTGAAGAAAAAGCTAGAAAGAAAGAAGGATGTGGCAATTGCTTAGCAAGCAGATAGCAGAGTAGATGCTTTGCTTTGCTTCCTTCCACTATATTTCTTATTTATTTATTTTGTGTTGTGTATGAGATGACAATAATTGTCATGTGTGTGAAGTGCAGAACTTGCCTAGATTGCACTCACACTCACTCATGCATCAACCATTGATTAGAGTTTGGATCCATAAATAAAACACATGAAATTGTTTGTAATTCACATAATCATTGCATTAACAGGTATTTGCACAAAATTTGTCATATTGCTTTGATGATGTTAAAGCCTGTGATCAGTAATCCCTATGCTCATGTACTTTGTAAAATTTGTAATGTGCCTGGTTGACTAGTTGTGTAAATACCAATGTGATTGTGCAAATACGTGGTAGTATATGTGTTCACGTTATTTCATCTTGTATTTCAGGAAATGGGATCCAACGTGGAGCTGGTATGGCCAGAGTCAGAGGCATATTCGTCACGGGTGAACAACTGCTCACATGCAAATTCATCTCTAGCTGCAATTCGAGCGAAGTTGAGTGCAGAACAATTAGAACAATTCAAGACATCATGCTTTGGCCATCTTCTGAATATAGATAAGATTCAGTTTAGCGGGCAGATTGTGCATGGGGTTGTGTTGCGTAGAGTAGCGGGGCAGGGTGTGAAAGACTTGGATGGACTGAGTTTCTTAATAGGGTGTGACGTTGCTCAGTTCACTCGTCAGGATTTCTGTTTGATCACAGGGCTTCGTTTTGGGGAAGTGCCTGAAGTTTCCAGTGGAGAGAGTGATGAAATTAGACTTCAGAAAAGATATTTTATAGACGAAGGAATTACATGCAATGCTTTAGAAGAAGCATTTCTGAGGTGCACAGAGGAAGATGACATCTACAAGCTAGCTCTTGTTTACTTTGCTGAGTTAGTGGTTTTGGGAAGGGACAAACATTTGAACATCAATCTAAATTACCTGACCCTTGTAGAGGACTTGGATGCGTTCAACAGGTATCCGTGGGGTTCGGTGTCCTTTGACAAAACCCAAGACAGTCTATTTTCTGCACCAACAAAGTATGTGAAAAGCTTTGAAAATGAAGAGGGAAGAGGGAAGGGGAAAAGTAAGGTAACGGGAACAAGCCGGAGAAATGAGAAGGGCAAGAAGGATAAGCATGGTGAAGCGCAAAGGGGTGGCTGGAGTTTTAAAGGTTTCACGTATGCTTTCCAGGTACATGGTAATAATGTTCATGTCAGTTATGTTTTGTTTTTGTTTAAAACTTAAATAATGACTTTTGTCCTGTGAATTGTGTAGATTTGGGTATATGAATTAATTCCTAGAATGGCGGACCTGAATTACTGCAAGGTTGTTGATCCGACAGCTGTCCCGCGTATTTTGCGATGGAGAACTACTACGTCTGTTCCCGAGATGAGAAAGTTGAACAATTATTTTTTCCAGAGCAAAGAGGTTTGGTTTGCAGCCCTTGGAACTATTTATAAGATTCAATGAAATTATGAAGTAGAATGATTGAATATGACTCTTGTCTGTATTCTGAAACAGTCAGTTCAGTTGCGGGCGCTATGTCCGAGTGAAGAGGAAATGAGACAACCATATTGGAGTTGGCCACAGGATCGCCCTGCTGTTGTCTCGGCAGAGTCAATTCCTTCTTCATGTGCTGACCTTGATGAGTTGAACAAGGTGGTAAGCTTGTTGAGGTCCGAGTTGTTTCAAGTAAAGCGGGAAAAAGACGTCCTTGAGTTAAAGGTCATACGGATGGAAAAACTTTTGGACCACTGTTTAGGTCCTCAGTTTGAGCAGGAAGTAAGGAGGGACCTAGCTTTACTGAAAGAGAGGACGAATCGTTGTGTCATCTCACATCTATTTAAGGGAAGTGAGGAAATGGATGACATTCAATGGGATGAAGGGCCAAGTAACAGAAATGAGGGAGAGGAAAAGGAAGATGAAGGGATTGAAGGGGGTGAAGGGCCAAGTAATAGAAATGAGGGAGAGGAAAAGGAAGAGGAGGGGATTGAAGGGGGTGAAGTGCAAGGAAAACCAAGTGAGGTAGAGGAAGCTCAAAGGAAAAGAAGTGAAGGAGAGCAAGTGAAAATAAAAAGTAGCAAGGGAGAGGAAGCGCAAAGAAAGAGCAGTGCGGGAGAGGAAGTGAAAAGAAAAAGCAGTAAGGAAAGGAACTACAAAAAAAAAGAAGTGAGGGAGAGGATCCGCAAAGAAAAAGAAGGGAGGGCAAGGAAGTGAAAAGACAAAGAAGTGAGGAAAAGGAAGTGCAAAGAAACCAATGTGAGAAAGAAGATAATGAAGTTATGTTGCTTGGCGGTGACATTGGCGAGAGCACGGAGGGGACAAAGGTTGAGTTTACTTCGGGGACATTGATTTGGATCAACCTACAGCTGTGCTATCTCAGTTGAACGTTTGGTTGAATGATAAAGGTAAAGCTGTGGAACAAGGGGTCCAATTACGGAAAAGGAAGAGGATCATTCCTATGTGGAAGATCATTGAAGGTAGTGAATTGGTTCAAAAAACTCTGCCAGAGACAACCCGACTTCAGATGTTAGACCCAATGAAGGCGATTCCGCATGATGATATGGTGAAATTGCTGAAACTTTGTTGGGAATGGCGCCATAACCCAAAGTAAGTCCCTTGTTTTTTGAGATAGAAGGCATGAGTGTATATATTTTTTAATTGTTGTGTTCTAAAACTTTTTTATATTCATAGTTTGGTGATGCAATTTGGCAACGTGGAAGCTGAGATTGAATTCTTCGCTTCCCTCGTCAAAGCTGATGGTTGGCTGAAAGGAGATGTAAGTTTAATTGATTATGCATTTGTTTTAATGTACATAGATTATGAGATTGACAAGAAAAACATGTTGCAGCACATTGATTTGGGGTTGTATCTCATCCGGAAGCGACAACAAGAGTTGGAGGAAGTAGAAATATCGGACTGGACAACGACCGATGTATTTTTTATGGTATGTCATGGGCCTTGACCAAGTGCTGTTAATAATTACAAATTATCCATACTTGCTTTGTGGAGGTGTTTAACCATTGATTGTTTTCTATTTCACAGAATCACATTCATACTTGCTTTGCGGATAATAAAAGAAAAAAAGAGCAGGTTGGGTGGAAAATTAGAAACAGTTTACTGAACGTTGTAAATGGCAAGGTTCCGGCGTGTGGGATGGATTGGCAGAACGTATATAAGGTGTATGCCCCTTGTATGTTGACGAAGTACAAGCATTGGGTGGCTGTAATGATTGATCTGGTTTTGTGTGAAATCAAAGTGTACGATTCAAAGGTTTCACTTATTCCAGATGAGATCTTAAAGGAAGAACTCGCCCCGCTTTCAATTACGATTCCAAATCTTCTCAACACCATCGACTTTTATGAAGAAGGTGTTTACGCAAACAATTGCAGCCGAGATTGGTGGTGTCCGTGGCCAATAGAACGTGTGGATGTTCCACAACAGTCTAATCAGTAAGCACAACTTTTTATTTAATTTTATTACTTTAAATTGTCAATTACGTTAGAATGTCATTAGTTGAATTGATCGAGTTCTTGTTTTGCTTCAGAGGCGATTGTGGCATGTTCGTGTTGAAGTACATTGAGCTTTTGAGCGCTGAGATTCCGTTAGCTACTTGCACCTCGCAGAACATGCCCTTTTTTCGGTTGAAATTGGCTGCAGAGATAACACGGGGAGATGCTTACATGCCATGATATTGGTTGAACTTGGTTTAGGTACATGATGATTAAATAGGTTTTGGGAATGTCCAATTTCAAACTCATGTAAATACACAATAGAGACCTACGGGTCCTTTTCGAATTCTACCTCTGCTCCTCTATTCTTCTTCGTCTTTCTCAATCTTAGTGTATTTTTTTACATAATTTGAGGTTTAAGTTATTGGACAATAACAATTAGAACCAAAATAGTGGCAAATATTATAGCGGATGCATGCTTTCATTTTGATTAGTGTGATACTACGCTACGTTTATTCTCATATTGTGCTAAATGTATATGGAGTTGGATGCAGAGCATAGACAGAAAAATGAAGAAACTGAAATGGAGATGCTGAGGCTTGGTGAGGAGAAAAGTAAATGGATCTGTAAATCTATTGCATGTAGGCAATCTAAATGGATAGGCAGATGAGTTTTTGAAGTTAGACACATGTCATTCCCATACATAGAATGTGCCTATGGAGTGTAAAGTATTTTTGGATTTAATGAAACAAACATCTGTGTAATATTAGCCTAACTCCTTCACGACATTTACATAACCTTAACCAAACTGCATTGAATTGGGATTTAAAGACTGCATATGTGAATTGGGATTTGAAGATGGCTTTTTAAGTGTATTACATCATTGCAAAGTGATATGTCATCATTTATGCAAGCCACCATTTCAAATATCATATCATAATCTTTAAGCCGTTCAACATGCCTTGACTTAATCGCAATGGGTTGCATCTTAATAAGGTAATTCTGTAAGGGGAATAAGCGGCTATGGCCTCACCTCCAATGTTTTATTCAACCATGCCCTCTTTATAGAAACACATGAAAAAATGTCCCCAGGTGCAATGCTATAAAAACTCCCTATTGGTTCCGTACCGCCTCTCGAGTTTGAATCCCTCTCTCCTTTATAATCGGTTAATAAATTCGTTGATTTTCTTTTTTTTTTATTGGTTTTGGGCAGCTCAGTAGCATAAAAGTAATGTATATTGGTGCGTCTATATTGCATGTCTGTTGCGTCTATATTGCGTGCATATCTTACATTTATTGTATGTGTATTTATTGTTTATTGCTTACGAAGGAAATAAACAACAATACACAGGCAACAGACAAGCAATATACACACAACAGACAAACAATATACACACAATAGATATGCAATATACACACAATAGACATGCAATATACATCAGTCCCAAATTACACCAACCATAAGGAAGTCGTATTGAATAGGAAATTAAACTTAACAGTTGTTCTTCCTACTAAAAGAAAGAATAAGGTCCGTTTCCCCCCTTAATTCTTACTTGAGTGGTACTTGTGGCCCCAATAAACATCCAATATTGGAGCAATAATATTCGATATACATGCAGCAAACAATCAATAAACATTCAATAAACATTCAATATCGGTTCAATAACATGCGAAATACATGCAGTTAACAATCAATAAACATGTAAACAATCAATAAACCTTCAATAAACATTCAATATCGGTTCAATAACATCTGAAATACATGGATTTAATAATCAATAAACCTTCAATAAACATGTAAACAATCAATAAACTTTCAATAAACATTCAATATCGGAGCAATAACATGCGAAATACATGCAGTAAAAAATCAATAAACCTTCAATAAACATTCAATATCATGCGATTTATATGCAATAAACAATCAATAAACTTTAAGTATACGCAAATAAACAATCTATATACACTAAATAATTATGCAATTTTCAAAAAAAAATGTATTGTCTTGTTATTGCATCGTATTGGCCCTGTATTGTGATTTTATCGTCTTCGTATGACTTTATTTTTTTAAAGTAAGTCTTGGAAAGTTTTTGCTGGGTTTCAAACAAATAAATGCTTTTGTTTAAATTCAATGCCAATCCACCTATTTCAAGAACAAAAATTACAAAATGGGTTTGAAAACTCATTGGTGGTGCGTGCAACATGTCTTTTTTGGGAGAACTTTCACAATCCTTGAAACCGTGCACTTAATTGATCATTAAAAGAACAAATAATATGACAATTGATACAACTAATAAAACTAATACCAAGTCCTTAATGGACTTCAGCATATTCAGCACTGTAGCATCATACGTGTCATCTTGATGTTCTGCTTCAGCGGAGGTTACATCAACCCATTCGAATCCATTGCAACTGGTGGTTCCCTAATTGCAGTCATCATATATGCAAAATATCGAAAGTCAGAGTTAGACATAGGTTTTTTTTCTTTACCCACATACATATTCTTGAAATGAAAACTTACATAGGAGGTTAGACACTTTCAAAATGGCTTCCCTCGATTTTTATCTGATTTTGAAACCCGAAGCACCATTGTAGCTCCACAATACTGACAACTCTTTGTTTTTTTTGACATAGGTTTTTTTTGACCCACATACATATTCTTGAAATGAATACTTACATAGGAGGTTAGACACTTCCAAAATGGCTTCCCTCGATTTTTATCTGATTTTGAAACCCGAAGCACCATTGTAGCTCCACAATACTGACACCTCTTTGTTTGAGCGGGAGATGAAGACGAAGACATGTTGAATCTTCTCACTTGTACCTCTTCTCACTCAGATCTTCTCTCTGAAACCTCTTCGGACTCATACCTTCTCACTCATAGTTCTCAGTCATACCCCTTCACTCATAACCCTAAACTTCTCACTCAGCTCTCTCTCATCTCTGCCCAAATCGAATTATATCCTTCTTTTCTGTGTGTGGGTGGGTTGGTCACGATCTGGACACCTGTACCGTCAGAATTGTGACATCTTTTATCTCGAAAAGCAATATAATATTTCACTACCAAATATTAATCTGAAAATTGAGGGGACACTGCTTGAAATATATTATTTTATTTATATTTCATTAAGGCAACTAGTTGGATAAGAATCCATCATTATTGGTTCCATTTTAATAACATTACTAGGGGTAGTTTGGTGTGGAAAAATGAAAAAGTATATGATGGGACCTTCTGTGACTAGTCAGTAATCCATCACATTTGTATCAATGAATTTGATAGCGGGAAAATCCCAAAAATGGCTATGCAAATAGGTTATTAATTGACTTTTTGACTGTCTGACTCTCTATGCAATTTTATGACGTTTTCCCTTCTTTTGTCTTGAGTTTTAGGGTGTTGGGTTCAGTTTCTTTAAAAACGGTCAACTTGGAAAAACCCCTAGTGGAAACACCTTTTCAAAACACTATAAACAGAGGCTAAAACAAAACCAAAACCCCATATATTCTCATTTCTCCCCTCTTCCACTCCTCAAATCGTTCCATTCCAAAAACATTGCAATGAATTCAAAACATTTCACTACACTCGGAGGAAAGAGAAGGAAGCATCTCCATTTGGATATGCCCCAAGCCTTCATCCCGGAGTTAGCTTGGTTTAAAGTGATGTTATACGTGGCAACCCAATCATCGGAAGATCTCTTCCGTATGGCATCTGTGTGCCCATTGTTCCATACTTTGGCAAACACTCCACAAGTGTGGAACACCATTTCAATGGCAAAGTACCCAGACCATCCTAGCTGGTACCATGCCAATCCTGCGGTCCAGCATTTCTTGCAACAATGCAGGGCTTGCGATAACCCTGAGTCGATATTTAGAGAAGCATTCGAAGTTTTTTTCAGGCAGGGTAACGTGGAAGCGTTGTATGGGATGCGCATTGCAGCCACGGCAGGCCATATGGAAGCGGCATATCTAGTTGGACTACTTGGCATGTCCGAAATTGGTCAGTCAAAAAAGGATGCATTAGAATTCTTGTGTTCTTTGAATCAACGTAACAACATTGATATGAAAGGAACCAGGGATGCTTTGAGACGAAGATTAAGCCGAGTTTTCTCTGTTGCAAGACATATCGTAGATATGTTTTACTATGGGAAGATTAAGTTCAATCACTGCAGCGCTTGTAACAACAATGAATGGTGTTTTGTTATTCAAGGCTGGCCTACTGAAGAAAAGATAAATCCTGCCTTCTGGACTTGTTGCAATCGATGCAAATGGCACCGTGAGAGTATTTTTTGGTTCAAGGTGATGCGTGAGTATGTTGTGCGAGGGAATCCATACCCTTTTAATTAGTTGTAGTATGTTTTTACGGTTTTTATGCATTGTGGACTTGCTTCTCTTCAGTTCTAGGTTGGCTGGCTACGTTGTACAAATGTTGTTTAAATGTTGGGTTTTAATCTATTTTGTCTGGTGTTTGTGCTGTCATAAACCGTTTTATATATAAATGTATAATATATATATATATATATATTATATAGTGGAATGATTACTGACATCATAGACGGCTACGAATGACATTTTACTGACACAGATATTTTGCACAACTGCAATCTTAATATTTGGTAAATGAAAAGGCATGCATGGAGTAAATAGGTGTCTTTTCACCAATGCTTGGGAATGACATTTTCCCACTTAGCATATCCCAAATGATTTGGTTACACGTTTCTTAAACAAAACTTGAACAATGAATGACGTTGAATAATTTTTTCCTGATGTTGTAGAATGGATGACTTGTATATTTCCATTTTATTTTTCAAAACATCCCTTAAACCTAAAAAATAAAAAAAAAATTAACAAATTGAAGAAGAGAGAAACTGATTAGCACCAGAAATGGTCTATTCGCACGGAAAATAAAAATTAAAAAAAAAGTTGGAGTAAATATAATTAACAAATGGACAGGCTAAAAAGTAATATAATAATAATAAAAATAATTTAGGATAAATAATAATAAAATACTAATGTAGCATAACCATGAAACAGGGAATTCAGTAGGAAGATGAAATCTCAATAAGTTCGTAGCAATTTTCGGAACATTATTGGGATTTTTGTGTATTTAGTTATGAATTTTCCAAGAAAAAGTAATAAAATAATAATTTAGGGTAAAATGCAAGGATGTGGCCATGTTGACTGACGTACACTTGTGCAAGTGGTGAAAGGTGATGGGCTGAGATCGCGCCAGGTGTCCTCTTGCAATTATTTTGGCTTTTTTAGTGCAAAAATCTTTGAAAAAAGGTAATAAATAGTAGGAAAATTCTAAAAATGCCCCGAAAATTACCCGGGCCTCCTTGTGACGTTATAAAACTAGGGGAACCTATAAATCATCCGTCTCGCAATGAAAAAATCCAAATTGTTTTAGATAACTCACTTTCCTCTTAACCCAAAGTATTTATGTTTGTTAACTTTAACTTTAATAACCTACTTCAACAATCATCTCCCGTTAATATTCAGAATTATTTTTTAAAATGTGTAACCATGAATCGGGGAATTCAACAAGGGAGATTGAGTGTCAATGAGTTCGTAGCAATTTTCGGATCATTTTTCTAATTTTTGTGTATTTAGTTATGAATTTTCTAAGAAAAAGTAATAAAATAATAATTTAGGGTAAAAGGCAAGGATGTGGCCATGTTGACTGACGTACACTTGTGCAAGTAGTGAAAGGTGATGGGCTGTGATCGCGCCAGGTGTCCTCTTGCAATTATTTTGGTTTTTTTAGTGCAAAAATCTTTGAAAAAAGGTAATAAATAGTAGGAAAATCCTAAAAATGCCCCGAAAATTACTCCGGCCTCCTTGTGACGTTATAAAACTAGGGGAACCTATAAATCATCTGTTTCGTAATGAAAAAATCCAAATTATTTTACATAACTCACTTTCCTCTTAACCCTAAGTATATATGTTTGTTAACTTTAACTTCAATAACCTACTTCAACAAGCATCTCCTGTTAATGTTCGGAATTATTTTTTAAAATGCGTAACAATGAATCGGAGAATTCAGCAAGGGAGATGGAGTGTCAATGAGTTCGTAGCAATTTTCGGATCATTTTTCTAATTTTTGTGTATTTAGTTATGAATTTTCTAAGGAAAAGTAATAAAATAATATTTTAGGGTAAAAGGCAAGGATGTGGCCATGTTGATTGACGTACACTTGTGCAAGTGGTGAAAGGTGACGGGCTGAGATCGGGCCAGGTGTCCTCTTGCAATTATTTTGGCTTTTTTAGTGCAAAAATCTTTGAAAAAAGGTAATAAATAGTAGGAAAATCCTAAAAATGCCCCGAAAATTACTCGGACCTCCTTGTGATGTTATAAAACTAGGGGAACCTATAAATCATCCGTTTCGCAATGAAAAAATCCAAATTATTTTTACATAACTCACTTTCCTCTTAACCCTAATTCACTTTAACAAGTATATTTCCTTAATATTCGTTATATAATTTGTAATAATACAAGAATTAGTTTCCTTTCATATATAAGGATATAAAATAATATGTTTTGTTATAATAAAAAAAAAAGCATCACCACACAAATTTTGTTACCAAAACCCGTCAGTTTCAAACCCATTTCTTCTTCTCAATATCAAATTCTCTAACCTAAATTCCAACCC
>NW_023010015.1:0-50672 GCF_902201215.1 Prunus dulcis | reverse complement strand
GTGAGAGAGATACTAGACGATGGGGGTGACATGAATGAGCATAAACACGTCAAAGCTGCTCGGAAGAAGCCGACCGATCCGAGTAAGTGATTGCAGCTACCGCTGTTCAGTTGGTTGAGGGTGACCGTGGTATTGCACATATACTCCCTTAATGTCATTATCTAATTTAAAATAACACAAATATCAGTTTCATTTGCTTCATATATAATTATTGGGACTATGTATTGCAAGTCATCATGTGTTATAATGTCTAACATTATATTTTGCAAATATCGAAATATTATTCAATAAGAAGTCAAAATCACAGCAAGCCGGGAATCAGTAAATGCTCCTTATCATGTCCATTTACATTAAAGAGCTGGCGTACTAATGTGTTCAAAAAATACTGACACGTGAGTCATAAGTAACATAACATGTGCTATACATTGTTTAGTGAATGGTTTATGGTATATATATATAATAAAATTCCAAATATTGCTGAAGATTTATTTGGTCTATATCACTAGGGATATGAGTGGCCATAAGCATGTGAGACCTGCTAAGAAGAAGCTGACGAGTACGGCCGAGTGATTGTGGCTACCGTTGTTCAGTTGGTTGGGGAGATCGTGGTATTGCTAAGAGGGAGCACATAATATGTTTTGCAATCAAATGTTCTTTTGTGTGTGGAATTATGAGTATTTATGTAAGTTAGTGTACCCTTTAATATTTTTCACCTAAGTATCGAAATGTAATTAGCTGCAATGTTATGTTTCTTTTTTACACGCTGCTTTCTATTTGCTCTGTTCCAACAAAGTGCTTCAAGTATCCTTCAGTTACAAAAGTGTACAAAATCGTGCCCCTAATAACCAGTCGAAAAAAGTGGCTACTGCTGGAAATGATTACTGGTAATGGAAACAACAGATGTGGCCATGCTGGAAATGCTGCATTAGCCTGAGGATTTGAAAAATGAATCTCTGTTAAAACATAATTCACCCTAAACTGCCCATTTTACATGGTTGCTGTCATTGCTTCTTCACATAACTCAAAGGTTTCATACTTGATCAAATGTCTATGAAAATTTATAAATAGGGAGAAGACGTAAAATTAACATGTCTCCAAATTTCATGGAAGAATGAAACCAAGCAAATTTTCATTTCAATTACCAGTGGACATAGTAAGAGCTCATCAGTGGACATGAACAAAAACACAATAATATTCAAAAACTGAATCTATAAAACTTCACCTCATCATTAATCTTCATAACAACCACATTTCGTCTAATACAAATATAAATCATTCAGATGGTCCGTGCATCCTGTCAAAATCGTCGAATAATGGGTCACTACGATGTATTGGAGTTGATTCGTCGTTGTTCGACGGCGATGTCCTGCATAAACATCAAACACAAGCACATAAAAATTTTACCTATTGAAATTTTAGATGTTATTACAAATAGTGTTAGCATCTTACGGTGTGTTCAAGGTTGGGCATTGTCTTCTATCATGACCAATGTGTCCACACTCCCGACAGTGTCTAATCCCTCGCTTCATTGCCTTTTCCTTTGCTCCCATTACTCCTTTCGACCTTCCTTTGCACCTCACTCTCTTAGGGTCTTTCATATATTGTGTTTGAGAGCTGGACCCTCCAACTTTGTTATTACTTGGTCCATCCTTCAGCAACTTCAACTTCACCTGCAAACTTTTTAGAGTCTCTGACAGTAGCTCACATCCTTCTTCACTCATTAATGCATCCTCAACCACATCTGAAGCAAGTCGAGACACTGTACTCCGCTTTATTAGAAGGCCAGGATCTGCACAGTCTTTAATTTCGTTGCCATTTGCATCTGACACCAATCCAGATTTCACAGTTTTATTCCACCTCTTCAAAATATATTTATCGGGCATATATTCAATCTGGTCCCTTCTGAACAATGCTAGGATGTGCTTGCAAATAATTCCAACAAATTCAAATCTTTTGCAGCTACACGATGCGTGGTCAGAATCTTTGACATATACGACTTCTGCCACTCTTGTTTCCCAATTTTTCCTTTCGCTAACGTTAAAGACAACTTTACAAGCATCCTCTGTTTTGAGCTCTAGGAAACATGCTGTACTTTGTATTAGTTCTTGCTCAAACTTTTGAAACATTGTCCTTGTGTACAAGGTAGCCATTTGTTTGTTCATTGGCATCGGTAGAAGACATTGAGCCACTTCAAATGCATCTACTTGATCAGCAACTAACTCTTTTTCACGTTGATGAGAAAGTGCCCTCTCAAATCGTATTATGAAATCCATCAGCGAATTTCTCCTTGATATGTATTGCTTGAAAAAACCATGAGAACCTTCCGCTCTTTGGCTGCTTGACATTCCAGCGGCAAAAAATTGTCGTGCGTAGGCTGGAACCCAAGATTCCCTTAAATCAAACATTGAACTTAGACATGGATGGTCAGTCAAACCAGCCTTTGTAACCACAGTATTCCATTTTGCATCAAACTCATCCTTATTGTCAGTATCCCATATGGCTTTCTGAAATTCACGCCAATACTCCTTATAAGCGTCACGTGGTAACTTAATAGAGAACTTTGATGTGATGTGCCATATGCAAAGTCGATGAAATGTAGTCGGGAAGGCTATTGAAATCGCTATGGCCATTGCAGCATCTTGATCTGTAATGATCGTTTTAGGTTCCCCACCTGGCATGGCTTTCTTAAACTCCTCAAACATCCAAACAAACGACTCAGTCGTTTCCTTGCTCAAAAATGCGCATGCTAAGACAATTGTCTGACCATGGTTATTAACTCCCAACATTGGTGCAAATGTCAAGTCATATCGATTCGTGTTGAATGTGGTATCGAATACAACAACATCTCCATAAAACCCATACGCCCGTCTAGAATTTGCATCTGCCCAAAAACATCGACTAAACCTGTCATGCCCATCTCCCTCAATCTTGAAATAAAAAGCCTCATTTTTTTTTTCTGTTCAGCCATAAAATACTCGGTCACTAGTTCAACATCGTGGTTCCTCAGCTTCCCATTCACACTACATTCAAGATTGTAGATATCTTTTTTGATAAACCCGATTTTATCCATTCCTCCGGATTGCACCTCGAAAATACTTACCTTCTGATGAATGGGAATATTAACTGAACCCAACTGTTTTGTGAGTACTTTTGTAGAATCTGAAATATGATGGTGTGATCTCAATAAATGCATTCTTTCTGAGGGTGTCATCTTATGATTGTGTCCCTCTGCAAAAAGAGATATGGTATACTTCTTGCTCCCATTTGTCTTCACAACCACAATCTTAGCTTTGCAATTGCATCTACTTATTCCCCGTTGTCTTTTTCTCTCCCGAGTTTCATCCCTCCTGTATGCACCTTGTTTGCAACATATAAATTCTTTCCTCAAAATCTCTTTCTTATTTTTTCCCCAAAAGCTAGAATGAAGTCGAATACCAAAGCCAGCAAAGAATGCATATCTATTATAGAAATTGTAAACGAGGTCAAGCGAGTCAAACTTCATCCCAACTGCTGGTGTTTCCTCATTTCTTACTTTAGGAATATAAACCCTCCCATTAGCTGTTGCACATTCATCACTCTCTGAGCCCCCAGACATTTTATCTACGGATATTATTGATCCACTTCTATATTACTGCATAGCAATTATTCATTCATTAATCAGTCATTACTGCATCACAACATATCAATGCATTCCACTTACACAAAACATTGCCCAAATTGACACAAAATACACATAGCCTAACTTCCGATTACACAAAACGCAAGCAAAATTTCATAAAAGTTACGTCATCTCTTGTGAAATAATCTGGTAAAAATAACATTAGAACCAACATGTTCAACTAAGAACACAAATGTAATTCAAACCACCAATTACAGAACTTCACCCAATATCCTCTCCAACTGCTTACTCCTAATGTCATTAAGCCTAAGTTTAGGTTCTTTTACCTACATTTCCTAATTTTCCACCTCGACCAACAACAATGAACTAAGTATATTGAATATTCATAAGGAAATGACACATTATTGATTCCAAAAATGACGCATTATTGATGCCACAAATGACGAATTTCCCACCCTCACAAAAAATAAACCAAACCCAATAAAATCAATCCAGCAAGTGAACTTACCTCTCAAAATCAATCGGGAGCTCTGAAGTCAGTCTGCTTGAAAGAATGTGGTGGACATTAGAGAAGACTCTTTGGTATTTGAGACTCCATCTCTACCAAAATCGAGGAACAACTGCTGCTGCGGCTTCTAGCTACAAAAAGAGATATGCTACTTTGCTTTCATCTGCAATCTTGTCAGCTGAATGAAAAACATAAGGGGTTTTCGCTTGAGCCATAGAATCAAAACAGGGCAACAGTTAGGTAAGAGCCACTCTTCGTAATACCCAGGATACCATAGATCGCAGGCCTCCCAACGAGCTAATGACAATCGAGTGACTATAAGTTTTGGGAGATTTGGATCCTTCTAATTCTGGGTTTGCTTTACATTCAAAAAGAGAGGATTGTGTTCTTCAGTTTTTCACAGAGAGGGAAAGAGGGGAACAACTGAAGTTGGGTTTCTAACGGGATTACGTGAACTCTATCTAATCATACGTTTCTACACCCATCTATGTCACTAATAAGCCTTAGAGTTTCATATTCCCCAGCCTATTATATTATTCAACTACTAATTTTTATTATCTCTTTTTTTTTTTTTTTCTTTTTTATAATTTTATGTTATTGTCGCTTATACATTTCCTTATCTTATATTCTACATGTATGTGTGTGGGATAAAGTTTTTTTACAAACTATATGAAATGTCTTTCGTGACTTGAAATAAAAGATAAAACAATTAAATTTTATGGACATTGGTGTGGTGTAAGCGAAAGAACTTTCGATGTTTTAGTTAGAGTTAGACATTGAAAAATAAGGGAACTTATAAATAAACTCAAAATGGATGTAGTATTTATAAAGAAGGACAAAATTAAAGTGTTTGGACAATAATGTCCTTACTCATTTTTATATTGCCTAAGGAGTCTTTCTATTTCTTCTTTTTAGAGGATGCCGTATGAAGCCAAAGAGTTTGGATTTTCTTGCTTTGGACTGATGCTGCATCTTTCTGCTAAGATGATCTCTTCATGTGAGATGATGATGCTTCTGCCTTCACATGGAGTTTATGCTTCCAATATGTTATCTATATATTGTGTAGCTCTTCTTCTCCTAAGCTATTCTAGTATGAGTTGTCGTTGTCTTCTGCTTCAATTTGTGCTGCTATCTGGCTATAGATTTCATCAAAAACTTTTGCTCTTGTTGTACTTATCCTGAATTCATATGTGTTATCTAGTCTCCTGCATGTAGACTCTGAATAAATCTTGATAAAATTAGATTGGTGAAGAAGGTTCAGACGATCATCTTTGAACAATTGTTGCTCAACTATTATTGCTCCTCTATATATTTTGAATGTCCTGCTTGGTACAAATCTTTGTCTTTGCTAATTATACCGAACTAAGTAGTTTATTATAAGAAATAATAATACTATGTTGTGCTCTATCTGGGTAAATACTATCCTCAAACCATTCTGGGGGTATGCTGATGAAATCTAATTTTATGCTCTTCCAAAGAGGAATATAGAAACTTATGACTTCTCTTAAATTTGAGGAAAATGAATCTAAATGATCACTATTTTCGATATAAAGTTTACCTAAATAACCATATTCTACTAAAAATACTAGAGTAACTGTGATAGTTTTTTGTTTATGCTCTAAATGCAGTTCTCTATATTCAACCATGTTAATACTAGCTAAGTATATAGTATAATGAGAACAGCTTTTGATAATAATTTTTATACCAGGATGTGGATTATTTTTTTAAATTGAAAAGAAAAGCTTGAATGTATAGTTGAAGAGATGTATTTTGCTCATACTCTAAAGCTCTAATACCATTATTTTTTAGCGGTCTCGGTCAAGGTTTCTATAGGCCAAAATAACAACCAGACACCATGCCTAGAACATGGAACTGCAAAGACGTCAACTTAAAGGGCTATGGAGCAGAACTTAGAGCTCCTCTAAACTCAGAGGTTCCCTAACAAACATCCAATTATTGTTATGGCAAATATAAAACATGACCAAGTGCTCAAACAAAGTATTGATCGTTAGTTTAGCAAGATAATAACATAATTATAAAAAGTGTTTTCCTGTTTTGGACAAGAAGTCTACTAAGAAAATCAAAAATAAAATAGAAAAAGACTTACTTAATTGCTTTTGCTATTGGAACTATTGTGACCGGATATTAACGATGGTCGACAGTATTAACAGTGGTCGGAATAAGAGAATAGTAAGAAAATAAGAGAAAGTATATGAACAAAGAGAGTTTATTGATTGAAAACTGAAGGAGGAAGTACTGAGATTTTTTCTTCTCTGGTGTTGTACTTCTCTCTTCGGAGCTACCAAACTATATACATTGTTTTCACCGACTCTATTAAGGATGGCTAAGGATGATAGGAGAAGCCTCTCTATCTTATACCATCTCTATCTCTCCCTATCTCTCTAAAGTAATACATCACATGCCAACTGATGGCAAACAAACGATTCTTCTGCCTTTTAAGACAAAATGTACTCAAAAATATGTACAAAGAAACAAAAGCATTATATCCGGCACTGTCATTGCACAATAATAACTACTGGGCAGATGCAAAGTGGCAAAGTCTTCACATGGTCTGGTTGCTTGAAGGCAAAATTATCACACCCCGGATCGGCTCCGTCGTAGCACGATATTGTCCATTTTTGGGCCCCATGCCCTCACGATTTTATTTCTGGGAACTCACGAGCAACTTCCCAGTGGGTCACCTATCCTGGGATTGCTCTATGGCAAACTCGCTTAATTTCGGAGTTCCCATGACTTCGAAGCCAGTAAGCTCCCAAAAGGCCTCGTGCTAGATGGAGGCAGACATGTACATATAAGGCACATCACTCCTTCTCCGTTGGTCGATGTAGGATATTACAATCCACCCCCCTTAGGGGCCTGATGTCTTCATCGGCACACTCGCACCACACGGCAAAGTGGCTATGATACCAAATTGTCACACCCCGGATCGGCTCCATCGTAGCATGATATTGTCCGTTTTTAGGCCCCATGCCCTCACGATTTTATTTCTAGGAATTCACGAGCAACTTTTCAGTGGGTCACCCATCCTGGGATTGCTTTAGCCCAAACTCGCTTAACTTCGGAGTTCCCATGACTCCGAACGCAGTGAGCTCCCAAAAGGTCTTGTGTTAGATGGAGGCGGGCATGTACATATAAGGCACATCACCCCCTCTCCGTTGGTCGATGTGGGATATTACAAAAATCCTCACATGTAGGTTTGGTCTCTTCACATGTTGTTGGTGGTTTTTGGTGGAAGAAAGAGCTTTAGGACTTGCATGTCTTTTTTTGGGCATTTTGAAAAAAATTTGGGGTGTTTTTGAGAGTTGGTTATTTCTTTTGGGTTTTTCACTAAATTCCTATGAAAAATAAGGATTGAACTTACTTCACGTTACATGGCGTGTATCAATTAGTTGATTTGATTTCTGCTATGCCGCCTATCTAGCTGGTTAAACATTTTCCTTGGGATCGATGATTGTTATCTGATTGAAAGACCAGTATTTATCGGATCACTAATTCTTAGTGGTGAAAGTGATCATGTCATGATTTTTGCTTTTCGTTATGAGAATATGAGTTGATGATAACCTTGTTGCGCTTATCATATTTTTTTTTTTCCCTTCTACATTTGGAGTTCGCAATGCATGTAGCCCCAATCGCATTGATGTATTTTTATTTCCAGTAGATGTGTGCTCCTCTACTTGTGATCAATTGATGTTGCGCGCCTCTAATCAATACATGGTTAGATTTGTTCTTGTTCCATTGCATCAATTTTGTATCAGAGCTTAGTTAGCATATCCTGGAGCACATCAGTTGTGTTTTCCATTTAGAGTTTAGTTCTATCCTTTATTTCTAATTCCGGGTATTCTTAGAATCAACAAAATTAAGATTGTTCAAAGTTACTCTTTTGTTCTCGTTCTGCTGAATCTAGTCATGTCCAATCCAATTAGGCATTCCAAACGCCTCCTATATGTGATTCTTTATTGATGTGGAAGTCTCTTCTATGTAAGTATGCTTCCTACACAGAGTTTTAGCCACAATTTCTTTGAATAACCACACCTTTTACATAAAATACCATAAACTAGTGAGTTCTTTTTACTAATGATCTATAGAGAAAAAACCACAATTTACTGAAAGGGGCTTAATTATGTAGAATATGTAGGAAAAATGTTAAAAATTATATTAATTGTTGATGTGGTAAAATTGGATTCCAGTTTTAACATGATGTAGCATCCACATAGACTAAAAAACTAATAAAAATTTCTTCTTTTTAAAATGAATGAATTTTTAAAATTAAAAAACATTATAAAAAATAAAAAGACAAATAAAAAATAAAAACTAAACTCATATTTCTCCCTAATCTTCTTCCCCGCCAACAACCAAATTCATTCCATCCCATCCCATCCCCACCCCACAACAAGGGTGACCTCCCTCAATCCTCGCGACTTCGTCCTCTCGATTTGATGATCCAGATCTGTTACCTTCAAAATACAAAGGCTTACATGCTGATTTTCATACACACATTTTGACAGGACCCGACCCAATTTCCACTTTGGAATTCGAGCCAAGTCCTGTACGTGTCCGACACCTGGCAATGTCGGGCACAAATGACCTTTTTACCCTTCTTGTCTCAAATTCTTTTTAACTTCCCTTAGACTTCTGCCGAAATTTCGGCAGAGTCTCCCCTGTATTTTGACTAATCCCAAAAATTTCCACCTGTTAAACAACCCATAAATTCACACCAACTGCCAGAATATTTCCAAATAACAGATCTCCACTTTCAGTTTTTCAACTTCAACGAGATATCAGAGCATTTTCTAAGTTTCAGGGTTTCAACTACAAAACTTTACCTTACGTGGTGATGCGGAGGATTTGAATGGCTCGGTGGTGGATCCCGCGTATTTCTATGGCCTGGGGGCGAAAAACAGGTTGAAAATGTGAGTGGACCAAATATAAGATTTATGAAAACAGTTAAAAATCATAATAACCCCCATAGTAAAAATAACTTGATAAGTAAGGCTAAAGTTCACCTGTGTTTAATATAAGGTATTCATCCGAATATATATATAATCGTATGCATGTAGCTTCGTAAAACTGAACAATTATATGAAGATATAAAATGCGCAAATATCAAAGAAACTGGTTTGAAATAGCTGAAAACCATAACTGAATAAAAGAGCTTAAAATCCTTGGAAAATACCACCTATTTGTACCCCTGTCATATCCGTCAATTCCCCTGGCAGGTCTCGGGCGCCACGCAGTCTACCCGAGCCGCAAACTGGCAGAATCAGGGGACTATGATCAGCCTGATCTGCCGGCAGATTCCTCGAGGACACCAAGTCAGCTCGAGTCGCTCTGGCAGGATGCAGGGGACCGTAGTCAGCCTGATCCGCAATCCTGGCAGGTCTCGGGGACACAGAGTCAGCCGAGCCGCAATCCTGGCAGGTCTCGGGACACCAAGTCTGCCGAGCCGCAAATCCTGGCACTCACGGTCCGAGCGTCCCCGAAACTCGTGAGGCAAAGTCAAGTGCACTGACTGAACTATAATCAGACTGGATGTCCATAGACATCGGTCCGACTCTGGGTAATCACCATAAAGAAACGGGTACATGGTGGTCAAATAAATAAAATAAAAAAAATCTGATAACTTTCTGAAATCTGATAAGTCTGAACTAACTTCTACCTTTGTATTAAAACCTTCAAGTCTGCTGCTCAACCAATATTATAAAATAAAGATGTTTCACAATGCTAATCACGCTTCGAAAATATGCAATATCACTTATTCAAGATCAAATACTGAAATTATTCAAATAAACTTATTTATGAAAACTTATTTATATAAATCAACATAAATCACTTATGAAATCTTATTTATAGAAATTATCTATACAACTGATTTAAATAAAGCCTTTATGAAAGAAAGTCCACTCACAGATGGTTCGAGCTAATTTGACCCTTCGAAGGTTCCTCCTGCAGGTCGACTGGACCTCTGATGCCTGATTATCCATGAATAATAAATCAATAAACTGCTGAATAAAAGAATTAAATTAAACACCCTGCCCCCGGCTCCTAGAAATACAAACACTCATTCAGGTTCTTCCTATGCCCGCCTTAGCTTCTTAAACAGTTAGGCCGGCCTTAAGAGACCCGGAACCTCAATAAGCGATAAGCTGCTCGACCGGCCGATCCGAAACCCCGTGGGTCCACGGTATCCGATGGCCAATCTGAGCATCCCGGAAGGTTTCTCATAGGGCGGGAACCAAGTTCTGCCAATTTGGTCCGAATCGGACGGTCGGATTGGCCCAAATCGCGTTATCGCTTAAAACTCAAACCCTAGACCCAGGGTTCGCAATTTCAGAGTATCCGGGACTCCGATTCGCAATCCGTCGAATCCTACGCGATCCTGAAATCACGTAGGCCGACATATCCGAAATTCAGCGCGATCCGACTATTTAACGACATTGCACCCACGGATCGCGCGATATGGAAAATCCGTTCGGGGCTCAAACGGACTCCGAATCGAGATCCGCGAAATCCCACACGCTCGTGACGACACGAGGGTCACAAATCTGCACAGAATTATATCAGTACCTCGCCCACGCGCTCCAGCACGCGCGGGCAGCTTTGGGTGTCCAAAGCGATACCGGGTGGCCGAAAAATCTCGGAACCAAGACTCCAAACTCCTACCCTAGGTAAAACACCCCATTTGGAGTCACTTTTGTTCTTGGACCACCCCCAAAAAGTGACCAGAAATAGTAGTTTCGAAGGGCCGAATTTTCGGCCAAATTTCAAGTCGAAAATCGAACCCCTTAACGCTAAACTCGATCGAAGCCCATATACCCATCAGCTAGAACACGAAACATAGATGAAAAACCATACCTTACTCGATCGATTTGGTGGAGAAACGAAGGAGAATTTCGAGCTGGAAGTTCGGGTGGCTTCGAAGGAACCTCCGCCGGAAAACATGGTTTTCCGGCCAGCTCAGGGCGGCCCCGGGGTTGAGGTCGGTCAGGTTGTGACGGCGACACGGAGGCGGACCCGTAGGTACCCACGGCGGAGATCGGCTCGGCCTGTGGTGGCCGGGCCGTCGCTTGGAAGCTGAACGGTCGCAAGACAGGGGTGCGACGCGAGGGAGAGAGAGGAAGAGAGAGAAAGTGACGGGGAGAAGAGAGAGAGGGGTATAAAATCTGACTTTTTGGCCAAATTACCATTTTGCCCTTCGCGGTTTTTAGACCATAACTTCTTCGTTACGGCTCCGATTCGGGCCTACTCCGTGTCTACGAACTCCTTTCGCCGCGCTCTACGCAATGGCGTAAGCGAAATTCCCAAATTCTTTCACGATCAAAAAGTCAAATTTTCCCCATTAAATAATGCGAGGGCAAAATTGTCTTTTTGCAAGAAGATATTTTCCTTACTTTTTAGATATTTTCTTTTTTTTTTATTTTTTTTATTTTTTATTTTAGATATTTTGTTTTGGGTTCTTACACATTTTAGAGCTTATTGATTATGCTGATGTGAATCTTGGAAAAGCATAGGATGATTACATCTCTACTTCAGGTTTTCTTTTCAAGATGGTATGAGCAGTTGTTGCTTGGAAGAGTGCTAAACAAACTGGTGTTTCGTGTTCAACTATGTTTTCAGAATACATAGCTTGCTATGAAGCCACTTCTCATGCAATATGACTAAGGATTTTTATCAAATAAATTAAGGTGGTGTACTCAATTTCAAGACCAGTGCAGATATACAATGACAACATAGCAGTTGCTTTTCACTGCATGAACAACAAGATGTAGTATGGACTTCAGCAAATTGACAAAACGTATTTAACAGTAAGGGAGAAGGTAGCAGATAAACTAGTCATGTTTGATCATACCAGAACTCAAGGTATGATTACAGATCCGTTTACAAAGTTTCTGCCATCAAAAGCTTTCCTGAGACATGTTGAGAGCATGGGATTATTTCGTAGCTTTGATGTTGCAATCTACTCAGAGTCTTTTTACATTCTAATATATTATTAGTATGTTTATTGTGTTGTTTTCTGGATTGAGAGATTTGCATTTCAGAATGTTAATTTGATTGACTATTCTTATTACTAAATAATTTTATACCATTTTGACTATTTAGCTGTTTAAACTTATGATGCATTTTGTTTTATGTATGTAAGTTTATAGTCTCTATTGAGATACTATTGTTTTAATAACATGTGGATTGACTCTTGCTAAGTCGTAAAGAGGTATATGTACTAAAAAATATAAAGATTCACATTACGGATCAGTACATGTTAAGGTTCATGTTTGTAGGTGGTTCATGTGATTTGATATTGCATTATGTGATTATAAATGGCATATTTTGATAAAGTATAGGAGTGCTTGTCTACAGTTGGTTTTGTCTAATCACTTTTCACTATTTTAAACTCATGGAAAGATTATCAAACTTTTGGAATACATAAGCTTAGTGTTTTAGTGCTTGATCTAGTGGGAGAATGTTATATTCCCATTCAGATCGGTGCACTAGATACTAAAGTTATATTTTGATGAGTCATTGACTTATTAAGGTTTGATAAGAGTTTAAATTTTGTTATATATTTGAGGCCCAAAACTTTGTGAATTAAGAAAAGTTTTGAAGCCAATTAAAGGGGTCCTATTTATTTCCTTTTACATGAACTGTTGCTTGATGGGCTTATAGTGTTAGTCCAGTTAGCTCTTGGTGATGAGTAGAGACGACTTGACCTAACCCTACATAAGCTTAAGACCATGTTCTCATCAGACACATTTTCTAACCCTAATCTCATCATAAAGAGAGAGTTGAAACAGTTTTTGAGAGATAGTAGAAGCCTTAAACCGTTCGTGCCTTTGCTCGTGTTGCTGCTGCATTGAATGAGTTCAGAGGTCTTGTACTCAAGGAACATGACTTCATTTATATCTTCTATGTATTTCAGATTGTCTGAAAGATCATGGACACATATAGAATCTAACATGTTGTGTTTGCTGACCCTTATTTAAAGACCTGGGCAGAGTTTAAAAGTTGTTTAATTTTATAGGAAAGCGTACTTCATCCATCCTCTATAAGTTTTCATAGCTTAGTTCCAATTTACAAATTATGAACTAATAAATGAAATTTCCATAAAGTTATATCACATATTGTGCTTTATGACATATTTCTAACACTCTTCAAAGCCATTGTACATGTACAACCGAATAACAACATACAATAGTTTGTAGTAAAAACCATTCCCGAAAATAACATGAAAATACCAACTCAATCCCTCTATGACCTAAACAAAGAAGGGGGCAGTACTTATGACCATGGAAGTTGAAACCACGAACAAGAATACTATATATCCCACCTTCCCCTCCTCCTTCTTCTTCTCACACTTGGCATAGAACACAACTGAAGGCAAGCCCACTCCGAAAAATCATCTTACTTTCATTTCTGCTGGCACCCAGTTCGGTGGAAAGTAAGTTTGAGGTGAAATTTATTGTCTCACATTGGAAGATTAGAAAACATCTATAGTCTTGAATAAAAAGAGAGAAAACAAAAAAAGAAGAAGAACGAAGAACGAACTGCAACTATATATGATGCTTACGCATGGATACAGTAATTGCTATGCCATTAAAGGCTGGCAATATAGTTAAACATCATTCGATTCCTATTATACAAAACCTGTTAAGGTTAAGGGAAAAAAAAAAAAAAAAAAACAAACAAAAAAAGAGTTGATCAACTCCACATTATATAACTAGCTAGCTAGCTGGGCCAAAGAAAATCAATGAAACCCAGCAGCTATAGGTCTTGCATTTTTATTAGACGGCAGATCAGCCGGCGGAGATGGAAGCATAAAGAGAGCCAATACTCCACTTGCTACAGCCGCTACGGCTCCCGCAATAAAAGCTGGTAAATTCCCGCCTCCGAACAAATCATCCCAAGGTCCACTTGTTACTGACACGAACATCTGCAAATTCAATAATTAAGTTTAGGGTTTACGGTTTAGGGTTCGGGCGTAAATAACTACGCTAGTTTTTGCTACCAAGCTTAATCATAAGTGATCATGAAAGTATGCATTACCTGTGGTATGACAATTGCAAGGTTTAAGACTCCCAAAGAAAGCCCTGTGAATAAAATTCAATACCCAAATGTTAATAGATGATTCAGAAGAAAATATATTCTACTCAAGAATCTGCATAATTAATTAGTCAATTAGGGAGAAGCTGCTTTACCTTGGCCTGCACCAGAAGTGCTAGAAAATATGGATGCCAGAGCGAAGGGAATACTGAAGGTCACCTGTAAAGTAAGATAATAATGGAAGTCATTAAACAAAACCATGAATTCATAGGTAATTCCTATTTTAATATATTATCAAACAATATTCAAATATAAATCAATATTCCTGAAATTAATTTCCAAATATGTACATAATCTATATATATAAAGCAAAAGGTAGAGAATAGTGAAACATTCAAAATACCAAAAAATGCCCTTGGTTAATTCAAACATTAAGAATTGAAATTGTTAATTAAATGAGGATGATATGATAAATGCACATTTTTTTTCATATTAAAAAAATTAAAATTAAAAACAAATCAGATAATAGGTTCTACTTTTATGGAACATCTACCCATTATCTTTTTTAATTTAAAATTTCTTTAAAAAAATTTCTTGTAGGTGCGAAAGCACGTACAGAAAAACTACTATATACTATGGATGGATACATTTAATCTGTGTAATGCCATCTGGCAATGTTTAATTTAAGAAAATATAGTAATAAAAGGATAGAATAACATGGGGTGTGGAACCCCCAAAAAAAATTAATATAAGAAGAAAAAGAGCAAAGCAAGTGCTGGTCCGGAATTAAATTAGCTGAACCAAGCAGCAGAGGCAATCAGGGGAAACTTGGGGGTTAAATCTGTGATGCACCAAATTATAAAATTAATACATTAATTTTTTTGTTGAAACCGCATGTTAGATGCCTTCAATTTTGGTCCAGGACAAACGGACTTCATGCAATTAAATGGCACTGATAACTCTCTCTCATCCTAGTAAATGTTCCTAGTAAATGTGTCTGGTAAGATGTGTCTTGTGAGTAAAACCTTATCTGCATGCACTAAATGACCATGGGATAAAACAAAACGAACACACACATGGATATAATGGATAAGCTTGACTCCCCCCATATGGTGCGGAGTTAAAAGTGTAAAGTTAGGCTGAAGTAGAAAATACAAGTATATAAAATATTTAAGCATTCAATAATTATATATTTAGAGTTAAATATTTTTAATTGAGTTATGTCTAATTTATTCAAGAAAATTTTTTAACTTAAATTCTAAGTTGTTTATTATAAACTCTATATATTATATATAATATAATAGAGGAATGATAAAAATATGGGGGGCTAGGGCCACTTCAGATCTAGGAGTGGCTCTGCCATACTCCTCCTAAAAGGATTTCCGAGAGAGAGATCAAATGTAAAACGTTAAATTTAGTAGAAAAATCCTTAAAATTTGTAAATCAATTTTCTAACAAGTTAATAATTTTGTACCAAATTTAGAACAAAAATTTATGCACACGGTATCTGATACATAATCCACTAAATATCGATCAAAATATTTGGTAATAAATATCTAATATTGCGATAAACTTACCAAAATTAGATTTATAGAGTAATTAACAGTTACTTACCGCCTGAGGAATACCCAGCACCGCAAACAGCGTCAGTGCACCGGCCTTGACACCAGCAGTTGGCGGCGGGGGCTCAGCTCCGCCATGCCCCGCAGCGATAGCAGCGTGCCGACTCGATTGGGCCAATTTAGTGATCAAAACAGTCATTGCCAAACAGATAGCCAGCAGGAAGTTGACAATGCCCCACAATCGCTTGACCCCACCAACCCACCGGCCCAGAGGCTCAATGGCAAGCGACATGAACCCCAAAACGACGGCGTTTAGCATCAGCCCAAGGGCACCAGCCCTCACCCCCAAATCGTACAACCGCCCCTTCCCAACTTGGCCTCCGTACACCTCCCGCCCCATCCAATCAGTGTCGAATAGCAAGAACGGGAACCATGCAACCCAATTGAGACACGTCACCAGAAGCAACACCAGCATTGGCCTCCGCAGCTCCCTGAACGCCGCAATCATTTGACCGAAAAACGGCACGGACTTAGCTGTCGTTGACTGGGGCTCGATCTCCCCCTCCGCGACGACGCCGTCATTCGGCGTCGTTTCCTTCACCGACGTCAAGGCCACGATGGTGAGGACGAGGAGGAGAGTGATGGAAAGGAAGAAGCAGCTCTTGAGGTTGGCGCAGTAGACGTCGCATGCTTTGGTTATGGTGAAGGGGAACATCTTGTGGAGGTGGGAGTAGGCCCCGGCCGCGTACCCCAAGACGTTGCCGACCGCCATGAAGAACGCAAACAGGGAGTTGGAGGTCCGCATTCTCTTCGGGTCGTCACCGGAGATGTCTGCGAGGAGAGCACGGCACGGGCCCTGCAGCATGTTGTTGGCGACGTCGAGGATCCAGAACCCGACGACGAAGACGGCGACGGCTCGGGGCTTGGTCGACTTCTCGAGGGAGTCACCGCTGAGGTGGCCGATGTCGGCGGCGTAGCCGATGAGGAAGACGGAGACGGCGACGAGGCCAGAGCCAGCGGCGATGAAGGGGCGGCGGCGGCCGAAGCGGGAGGTGCAGCGGTCGCTGTGGTAGCCGACGATAGGCTGGACGATCATCCCGGAGATGGGCCCACAGAGCCAGACGAAGGCGGACCAGGTGTGGGGGACGCCGAGGAGCTGGATGTAGGGCGTGAGGAGGGAGAGCTGTAGGGCCCACCCGAACTGGACTCCTGCGGCAATTGAGGCTACTAATATGATTTTCAGCAGCGGGGCTGCTGCCTTCTGCGACGGGGATTTCGCGGTTTCAACTTCCATGACTACAATCACTTTCTCTCTCTATGTCGCTCTGCCGGGGAAGAGGGGGAAATTTCTTGAGTGAGAGAAGATATGGAAAGTGAAGAGAGTGTGTTGTGGTTTGTTTATGTTGGTTGCATGCAAATTTATTGACGGAGGCGACTGAGGTTCGGTCTTATCCGTTTTGAAGTTGATGAATGGATTCAGAGGGTGAGTCGTGGAATACATTGAATTATTGTTGCCAAGTGTAGAAAACAGCCATGAATACCTCTTCTTTCCTTTCCGGCTTAATTACGGTCTAATCCTTTTCTTTCGTCCTCGTCATTTCCATGACAAAGCTTTTAGAAAGATACTTTCTCTTTATGGCATGATTGTTTGTTTTGTTCCCATATATGTTTGAAAAAGCATATAAATATTTTGATATAAACATTTATTCATAATTATTATTTATTCGCCTAACAATTATTCATCTTGATAATGAAAAGAATATTTGGAGTCACATGCCAATTTTTATAGGAAAAAGAAAACCAAAAGCGAAATGCCTGGACATTTATCCCATTCTTTGTAGTTGTAGATTCGCAAACTGTAAATCAACCACTCATATGACAACCTTTCATTGTTAATATGAATTCTCTACAATTCATCCCCTTTCTCAAAAAATTTGGGTAAGGTTTTTTTGGGGTTTAGGGTGTTACATTTAAGCCAATAAATGGGGTCCAAAATATGAACGAAAAAAAAACCCTATATATTACTCAAATTCTGGGGCAATAATATTTAATTGATAAGAGGAATAGAAACAAAATATAAAGCTACTATGGTGCCAAACATGATTAAATCTTCGCGATTAACTATATCCAACAAGAAGTTGAATTCATATGGAGAGAATCATGCAGAACTCACAAACTAATTAAAATATCTGATTCAACAATAATCAAAACCAAGCATATATATATAAACTTACAATACAAATCGGTTGAGCAAATGACAATAACGGCACATCCATATTGAAAACCTAAAACTAAAAAGAAATCAAACTAACAAAAGACAACAGACTCTTAAAGAGTTTGTTAAAATTAATAGACAAATAAACTAAGAAGCAAGACCACCGCTCCACATCCTCCTGAGCAACTTGAAAAGAAGCAATAGAGCCATACCATCTAAGCCGATAGTGTCGTAGCGGCTAAACAAGAACCCAATGCAACCCGACATCTTCCCGTCATTGCAACACCAAAGGCATGCTGAATCTTGACAACCTAAGCCAAATTCTTGTGAATGTAGGCCCAAAGCAACGATTATCACGACGACGAGAACGTTTCACAACAGCTACTTCCACACCAACAAAGCAAAAATAAAGAAGAAAATTGAGGGAATATGAGGGGAGGAGATAAGAGAAAAAGGGGAAGGGAGGAAGGCCGAGCTAAAGTTTCTTTTCTTAGGGTTTTCTCAAAGAGATTTTCTTTATGTTTTGTTCCGGCCTAAAGGGAACATATATCTCTGATGCGGCTATATACTCAGCTTCAGTCGTAGAGTCCGTACTAGTGCTCTGCTTGCAACATCTCCAACTAATTGTTAATTATGGTTTCTTTAATTAATTATGATTAAATTTATGTGGGACATGGCCTTACTCTATTTAAAATAGGAAGGCCCGACCCGGCCTATTTCAAATTCTTAGGGTTGAAATAACCCATGATGAGTAGAGCCTGAACTAAATCCTCTTAGGGTTGGTCTGGCCTTGCACGATCCATTTTATAGGCATAATTAAAGGATGTCAATATAGTTAAACAACATTTGATTTCTATTGCAAACCTTATAAGATCAAGTGAAATAAAAATCAAAATAAAAGGGAGAAAAAAATACTTGATGAATTCCACATTATACAGCTAGCTAGCTGGGGCAAAGAAAATCAATGAAACCCAACAACTACAAGTCTAAAATTTTTATTAGTTGGAAGATCAGCTGGTGGAGATGGAAGCAATAACTCCACTTGCTACAACAACAATGGCTTCTATAGTCAAATGTTGGTAAATTTCTCCTCCAAACAAATATGGTCCATTTGTTACTGACACAATCATCTGCAAGTTCAATGATTATGTTTAGGGTTCACGGTTCGTGAGTAATAAAATATATAATTGAAAACACTTTTGAATTGTTCCATAAGGAATCTTTCGAGCACCTTATTTACATACAGGGATTGAGATAATGTAATCAGTTTTCTCAATCAATCTATACAGATCTTGATACCCAGTATGTAAGATGCATTAGCCAAATCCTTCATTGAGAAGGTCTTTGATAAGCATAGTTTTATCGAGCTCAACATGCATGTGTCATTTCTAAACATTAATATGTCATCTACATATAGTATGAGGAATAAGACAGCGCTCCCACTAGCCTTCTTGTATAAACAAGGTTAATCTCCATTTTGATTAAAACCAAAAGCCTTGATTGCTTCACCAAAACAAATATTCCAACTCCTCAAAGCCTGCTTCAGTCCATAGATTGACCTTTGAAACTTGCATACTTTCCTTTCTTCATTGCCAAGTGTAGAAAACAGCCATGAATACCTCATCTTCCTTTCTGGCTTAATTATGGTCTAATCCTTTTCTTTCGTCCTCGTCATTTCCATGACAAAGCTTTTAGAAAGATACTTTCTCTTTATGGCATGATTGTTTGTTTTGTTCCCATATATGTTTAAAAAGGCATATAAATATTTTTATATAAACATTTATTCATAATTATTATTTATTCGCCTAACAATTATTCATCTTGATAAGAAAAAGAATATTTAGAGTCACATGCCAATTTCTATAAGAAAAAGAATACCAAAAGCCAAATGCTGGACATTTATCCCTTTCTTTGTAGTTGCGAATCACCAACTCATATGACAACCTTTCATTGTTATATGAATTCTCTACAACTCATCCCCTTTCTCAAAAGTTTTGGGTAAGGTTTTTATTTAGGGTTTAGGGTGTTACATTTAAGCCAATAAATGGGTCTAAAATATGAAGAAAAAAACCCTATATTATTCAAATTCTAGGAGAAAACCCAATTAACTTTTCAATGGACCCGAATATACCAATCAAGCCTTGAAAAGTTTGAAAATTACAACACTACCTAAGGCCTTTTCTCTACAAACCATATCTGAAGGATAGTAATGATATTATTCCACATATTTTTTGAATAAAAAAAATAAAAAAAATAGTCATACTACAATTGTATACCACATCTTTAAAGCAAGGCCAGCGCAAGACCCAACCCTGGGGAAAGGCCCCCTAGGCGAGCCCAACCTCGCTCCAGCGTGAAGGAATCAGCCCGGGCAGCTGCTGGGTCCCACGAGCCCGGGCAGGCCCAAGGGCAACTTTCGCATGGGCTTCAGCCCGAGTTGTGTGACGTCATGCTAACATCCGCACACGGGAAATCAAATTTTTTTAACCGTTGGCGCGTGAATTACACGCGCCAACGGTAAAAAAAATTTGATTTTCGCACGCTGACGTCAGCCCTGACAGCACCCAATGGGCAAGTGCCACGTGTCGCCACAGGGACGCTCCGATGGTTTTTTTTCTAGAAATCCGACGCTCCTCGTTTTTTTTGCTTAAAAAATTCGAAAAAATTCTGAAATTTTTTTTAAAAAATACCAAAAAATTATGTATTTTTTCCCTATAAATACCTAACCATTTTATTTACTTTCCACACAAAATCTTCATACAATTCTTCTCCATCCCCAATATTTTTTACTCTCCACTCACATTATTCACTTTCCTCACCAATTCTCCATACAAACTATTCTCCTTCCAATATTTCTTACTCTCCACTCACATTTTTCACTTCCCACACCAATTCTCCATACAAACTCTTCTCCTTCCAATATTTTTTACCCTCCACTCACATTTTTCTACTACTTTCCATTTGTATAAAAAAAAAACAAAAAAAAAAAAAAAATGGCATCTTCTGTCGAAACCGGGGGCTCGTGGTCAACTCAGGAAGATATTGGGTTGTGTCAGTCTTGGGTGAACGTTAGTCATGACCCTATCACGGGCAATGAGATGAAGTTCCATCATATGTGGAGCAAAATTCATGGAGAATTTTGTCAAAGATCGGGTTCCATTCGGACCGAAATGGCGTTGTCTAGTAGATGGAAACTTCTGAATAAAGAGTTAGGCAAATGGAGAAATGCCTTGACAAAAGCAAGGGAGAACATTCGAAGCGGTCAAAATCTATCCGATGAGGTAAAATATTTATAATTGCCATTTTCATCAATTTAATGTAACTTTTTTTTTTTTGGCATATTCTATTTCTTTTTCTTGCATAATTTTTTTTTTCTTTTTGCATGTCCAATTTGTCTATATTTTCTTGCATAATCAATTTTATTCTTGCATTTCAAAATAGTTTATATTTTCTTGCATAATAATTTTTTTTTCTTGCACTTCCAATTATTTATTTTTAATAGATCATACAAGCACAAATGTGGTTCGGTGCCATGGGGCAAGGCAAAAAAAGTTTCGTGCATTTCCAATGTTGGGAAGTTGTGAAGGATTGTTCGAGATTCAAAATTATTCCCACCGGTCCTTCGGTTGTGTTGAATGAGACGCCGCTCCACGATTCACCATCAACCGATTCGCCATTGGACTCCCCAATGGAAACGGAGTCACCACACCCACGTCCGCCGAGACCTATTGGGAGAAAGGCGGCAAAGGCCAAGAGAGGGGGCACTTCGAACAATGAATGTATACAATTATTGGAGCAAATAGCTAAGAACACCTCACTAAGAATTGAGAGAGACTTGAAAAGAGATGAAGTGGACAAGGCACGAGAGGAAACATTTGCAATTCAACAGCAGCATGCACAAGAAAAAGACATGGATGATAGAGAGATGAAAATCATGGCCATGGATACGAGCCATATGTCTCTTGAAACAAAGGCCTATTGGAAGCATAGACGAAGGGATGTGATGAGAAGAAAACTTTTCCATGACGACGGACCTAGCAATACGGATTGGTTAAATGATGAAAACCATTAGGTTGTATTGAAACACCTTTGCCATATGTTGTATTGTTGTATTATCCTTTAATTTGTTGTATTGTTTCCTTTTCATTAAATAAAAAAAGCATTAAATAATATGACTATTTATTAAAAACATTTGAGCATCAAAACAAAGATTAATTAAAAACAAACCTTAATTTATTGCAAACAACACACAAAACAAACCATACATAAAAGCATAATAATAATAAATAAAAGCATAATTCCAAAAAACACCACACACAAAATAAAGCATAATTAAAAACAAAGCATAATTCCAAACAAAGCACTAATCTTGACTTCATCCATTGTGATTGCCTTTCATCTCCCACAAGTGCTCGATCAAGTCAACTTGACGTCTCTCGTGAACATATGAAGATTGCATTTCTTCATAACGATCAATCATGGGGTTGTTGAATCGACCATCCCGAACTAACGGTTCGGGCTCCATTGGTAGTCCATTTGGTCCCATCGGCCTTTCATATATTCTTGTCAACGCCGTGTTCATGGGATCGGGTTCAAACACCTCTGGAGCATCGTAGTCATACTCATCCTCCACAATCATGTTGTGGAGGATGATGCAAGTCATCATAATACTCCTCAGCACCTCCTCGCCTAGCATCCGAGCAGCACCCCTGATAATTGCCCAACGAGCTTGCAAGATACCGAAACACCTTTCCACGTCTTTCCTGTAACCTTCTTGAAATGAAGCAAAGCTTCTTTCCTTCTCGGATTGGGGATTCGAAATTGTTTTCACGAATGTCGTCCACCTAGGATAAATTCCGTCGGCAAGGTAGTATGCACCAGAGTATACGGTATTGTTGATTTGGTACGTGACCTGGGGGGAATGACCTCGCAATACCTCGTCGAACACCGGGGATTGACCAAGGACATTGAGGTCATTCTGAGATCCGGCAACCCCAAAAAAGGCATGCCAAACCCAAGTATCGAATGAAGCTACGGCCTCCAAAATGATACTTTTTTGGCCCTTCCGATTCCCGTAGTCTCCTTGCCAAGCAGTAGGACAATTCTTCCACTGCCAATGCATGCAATCAATGCTTCCAATCATGCCTGGGAAACCTCGAGCCTCTGCTTTTTGTAGCAGCCTTTGCAGGTCCATCGACGTGGGTTTGCGAAGGTACTCCCTCGTGTACAAATTTTCCACTGCATCACAGAATCTCACCAAGCACTCTAGGATAGTTGATTTTCCCATCCTTGCAATCTCATCCACCTGCTCTGCAGATGCCCCATAAGCAAGCATCCGCAAAGCGGCTGTAAGTTTTTGCTCCGGGATAAGACCCAAAACTCCAACAGCATCATGCTTTTGAATGAAGTATGTGTCGTAATTACAAATATCATGCATGATTTTTTGAAACAAATGTGGCTGCATTCTATATCTCTCTCAAAACTTATGAGCAGGATATAACGAATTTGGGATAAAGTAATCCTCCAAGAGATTCTTCCCCCGAGACTCTCTACGTCTGTCCACATTTGGGGCACGAGGACGACGGTGTTGCCTTGATTGATTAAGCATACACACCGCTACTGCAAGCATTTGTTCCTCTTCTTCATCGGCGTCCCGATCTTCTTCAGCACGTCTACGCCGGATTTCTTCCCTTTCTTTCTGTTGCCTCTCTAACACCCTCCTCAAGTTTGACATTGAGAGTAGAATGTGTTTTGTAAAATCTGAGAAATGAAGGAATAGATAAGAGATGGTGTGAGAGGTATGAGTTGATGGTGTAGTTTTATAGAGGGATTCAGAAGATAGAGATGACACGTGGCACAATTTTAGAGGGTGAAAATCTTATCTGAAATATGAGATTATAATTTTTTTTAAATATCTGAAAATCTTATCTGACATGGGACACGTGGTACAATTTTAGAGAGTGAAAATGTTATCTGAAATCTGAGATTATAATTTTTTTTAATGAATATCCGAAAATTTTATCTGGAATAAGACACGTGGCAATCGAGATTCTCATCCAAAAATCTTTTCTGAAAAATAATGGACACGTGACAACCAAAAATATTATCCAAAAATTTAATTACAAAAGATTATCAAAATTAATGGTTTAAAGTATTTAAAAAAAGAAGAAAATAAAGTACAATGAATAGTATTTGCCTTTGACTTGCCCTAGACTTAGCCCTCATGGGTGGAACCACAAATGGCAAGGCTGCCACTATTCATGTGAACAGTGGCAGCCCTTGCTTGCCCTTGCCTTAGACTTAGCCCTTATGGGTGGAGTTGCTCTTAATAGTGATGGACTCCATTGTATTGATGGGCTCCACAACAATTAATTTTAAATAAAAACATGATTTTAAACACAATTTTAGCTTAACATATATGTTTCAAAGGTGGCTTTCTTTCTTGTTAAAAGATTGCAATATTTTTTTTTTTTTGGGGGATAAGGAGCAATAATATTTAATTGATAAGAGGAATAGAAATAAATATAAAGCTATTGTGGTGCCAAATATGATTAAATCTTCGCGATTAACCATACTCAACAAGAAGTTGAATTCATATGGAGATAATCACGCATAACCCACAAACTAATTAAAATATCTTATTCAACAACCAAAACCAAGCATACATGTATAAACTTACAAAACAAATCAGTTGAACAAATGACAATAACGGCACATCCATATTGAAAACCTAAATCAAACTAACAAATGACAGCAAACTCTTAAAGAGTTCGTCAAAATTAATAGACAAATGAACTAAGAAGCAAGACCGCCACTCCACATCCTCCTGAGCAACCCGAAAAGAGCCATAGGGCCATACCATCTGAGCCGATAGTGCCATAGTGGCTAAACCAGAACCTAATGCAACCCGACATCTTCCCGTCATTGCAACACCAAAGGTATGTTGAATCCTGACAACTATAGCCAAATCCTTGTGAACGTAGGCCCAAAGCAACGACTATCACGACGACGAGAACGTTTCAGAACGGCTACTTCCACACCAACAAAGCGAAATAAAGAATATAATTGAGGGAATAAGAGGGGAGGGGAGAAGAGAAAAGAGGGAAGGGAGGAAGGCCAAGCTAAAGTTTCTTTTCTTAGGGTTTTCTCATAGAGGTTTTCTTTTAGAACCAATAATGTTTTTTTGTTTTGTTTCCTTCCTAAAGGAAACATATATCTCTGATGCGACTATGTACTCAGCTTCAGTCTTGGAGTTCATAGTAGTGCTCTGCTTGCAACATCTCCAACTAATTGTTAATTATGGTTTCTTTAATTAATTATGATTACATTTATGTGGGACATGGCCTTACTCTATTTAAAATAGGATGGGCTCGACTCGGCCTATGTCAAACCTTAGGGTTGAAAAAACCCATGATGAGGAGAGCTTGAGCTAAACCCTCTTAGGGTCGGTCTGGCCTTGCTCGATCCATTTTATAGGCATTATTAAAGATGTCAATGTAGTTAAACAACATTTGATTTCTATTGCAAACCTTATAAGTTCAAGTGAAATAAAAATCAAAATAAAAGGGAGAAAAAAAATACTTGATGAACTCCACATTATATAGCTAGCTAGCTAGGGCAAAGAAAATCAATGAAACCCAACAACTACAAGTCTAACATTTTTATTAGTTGGAATGTGGAGATGGAAGCATTAACTCCACTTGCTACAGCAGCAATGGCTCCTACAATCAAATGTTGGTAAATTTCTCCTCCAAACAAATCATTCCAAGGTCCACTTGTTACTGACACAATTATCTGCAAGTTCAATGATTATGTTTAGGGTTCACAGTTCGTGAGTAATAAAATATATGATTGAAAACCCTTCTTGAATTGTTCCATAAGGAATCTTTCGAGCACCTTATCTACATACAGGGATTAAGATAATGTAATCAGTTTTTCCAATCTATCTATATAGATCTTGATACCTAGTATGTAAGATGCATTAGCTAGATCCATTATTGAGAAGGTCTTTGATAAGCATAGTTTCACCGAGTTCAACATGCATGTGTCGTTTCTAAATATTAATATGTCATCTAGAGTCCGTATATTGACCCTTGAAGCTTGCATACTTTCCCTTGTTCATTTTCAAATATAAAGCCTTCAGGTTGATCCATATAGATCTCATCCTGAAGGTGGCCATTCAGAAAAGTCGTCTTCACATCCATTTGCCATATTTCTAGTCGTAATATGATCCTTTGGCGAGAAGAATGCAGATGAATTTTATCATTTCTACTAGAGAGAGTTTTTTCATAGTCAATACCTTCTCTTTGTCTGTAGTCTTTAGCTACTAATCTAGCTTTGTAGGTCTGTGCCTTGCCACCTAACTCTTCTTCCTCTTGAAGATCCATTTGTTTCCTATTGGCACAATACTTTTGGGTGGATCAACCAGAGTCTAGACTTAGTTGGTATACATCGAATCCATTTCATACATCATGGATTATTGCTATTTCTTTGAGTCAATATTTGACATTGCCTTCGTGTGGGTTTTAGGATCTTCAATCTCATCTCCCGTGAGAACAATATGTTGTAAGCCCAGATTCCTCTATGGGGCTCTATTGATCCTTTCAGACCTATGTGGAGGTTGGGTAAGTTTGGGTGCAGGGACTGGATTGTCAACTGGATCAAACTCTACTTGAGGTTTTTGAGGCTCTTTATACTCTTCCTTGAGCTCAACCTTTTGCACCCATGTACCATCTACGACAAATTCATTTTCAAGGAAGCTTGCACGTATTGCAACAAGCACCTTTTGTGATTTCGGATGGTCGAAGTAGCATCCCAAATTTTCTTTTGAATACCTAATAAATCTGCACATTTCTGATCTAGCACTAGTTTATCAAAGTCATGCTTCTTGACATAAGCTAGACAACCTCAAATCTTAAAATGATTAAGACTTGGCTCCCTCCCAAACTACATTTCATATGGAGCTCTGGGCACGAATTTGGAAGGTACTCCATTTAGTAGATATGTCGCAGTCTGGAGTGCATATCCCCAAAACGATATTGTTAAGTCAATATAACTCATCATTGATCAGACCATGTACATTATTGTTCAGTTTCTTCTCTCAGAAACACCATTAAGTTGTGGAGTTCTAGGTGGAGCCCACTGAGACAGGATGCCACATTTCTTAAGATATTGAAGGAACTCAGTACTTAAGTATTCTTCTCCTCAATCAAATCTTAGAGTCTTGATATTCTTTCCTGTTTGCTTTTCCACTTCTTTCTTGAATTCTTTGAACTTTCCAAAGGCCTCAGACTTATACTCCATTAAATATACATAGCCCAACCAAGAGTAATCGTCGGTGAACTTGATGAAGTAAGAATAGTCAGTGAACAGAGAGCTCTGGTCCCAGTGTGGCTTCGTCCTTGGGCATATTGAGAATCTAGAAGCCCATAATACCTTATTAAGTCATTCGTGTTTCTAGAAAAACCTATGGTCACGTTTGGTGCTAAAAAATGGATGTGAATAGAGTAAAAGATAATCCCAACATAATCCTATTAATTGCATTTTTTAAGATAACTTGTCATACTAAAATAGTGAGATACATAATCCTACTACTTCAACGACAATTTACTCTTGGAAAGAAATTTAGTATAAGTTCAATTTTTTTAAATAAAAAAAAATTCTTGAAAACTAAATTAAGGTTAAAACATTCATAAAACCTTCAAACCACAATTTCACTCTCCGAAAGAAACTTCGTAAAACTTATTATTATTTATTTATAAATTTCTTCAAAGACAAAATTAAGGTTAAAACATTCACATAACCTTTAACCACAATTTTTCTCTTACTGTTTTTTCCAAATAACATATTTAACCATAAAGACTAAATTATACACACCTCGAAGTTTATTCATAGTTTCACATAATGTCGTCGGGTGTTATAGTAATTTCATAACACCCTTAATAACTAAAAAAGGGCATCATGACAATATAAACATACATCAATATTTATTAAATGTAGTAATACATTTTTTTCCCTGAAACATCACACTCATAAAAAATGAAGCTTTTATCACTGGGGGTGTTAGTTGGATTGATCTAGACTTTTGGTGTGCTCTCAAGTGGTCTTCAGTTGAAGTCCCTATAATACATGTGCGTGTGTTGTGAGTTTCCCCCTCCCAAGTGGTCTTGGGATAAAAGTCAACGTTTTTTTTTTCCTTCAAATTTTCACTCACTTTCCTCAACAACGAAACATTGACATAACCTACAACCACATTTTACCCTCCGAAAGAAACTTTGTAAAAGTTAATCTTGTTTTTCTTCAAAGATTAGCAATATTAAAAAAGAATTCGAACATATGACTATGTATTAGTATCTAGTACGGTGATGTGATTTTAACTAAATAATAATATTTTTTAGTACAAGTGACTGGGAGATGAAGTTTGTATAAGTATTATTGGGTGCCTAGAGGTTTCAAACCTCTCGTCACATGGGTAGAGATGAAAGCATGTGAAAACCTCTCAAGGTCATAATGTAATTTTTGAAATCTCAAGTGGTTATTTGAAAACACGATAAACTGGAGGGGGTGTCCATATACTTAAACCTAAGAGTATATTTGTCATTTGGAGAGTCTTAATGTTGATGTTAATAATTTTAAGATGACATTTTGAGGGAAGGGGTAATATGGAACGATTTAAAACGTTAGGGAATTTTAAGAAAACATGAAAAGTCTCAAAATGTGTGAGTATATCAAACCAAAATTTAGGTTTTTTTTAAGCCAACAAGGTCTAACTGAATTGAAAGCGCCTTGACTTGTTGGCTAGCGGTCTCAAGTAACAAACCCTTGTGATACCTTGACAATGGTTCTAAATTCTTTATACAAGTGATATTGGAGGAGGAGGCTTTTCTCACACAAATACTGTCAAGGTGTCATGATGATTCAAACTTGAAACCAGTGATTTGTAATTCAAGGTCTTTTTCCATTGGACTAGACCCTTTGTTGTGCTTAAGTTGAACTTTTTCTATCTTCGGCAGCTGAAAAATTCTATATCAATTTTGAATTTAGATTAAAATGGGAAACTAAACAATAAATTGAAGAGAAAAAATCTATTTCAATGCAACTCAAATTATGAATACATGACGTAATGCACACATATTATGACTTGGAAAGACCCCATGCTTCAAAGCATAACTGCATATCAATCATCAAACACTAGAGTCGTGATGTGTTTGTTTGAAATCGATCATGCAGCTTCATCTTTTTGTCACATGCATGATAATTCTAGCAATTGTTTTTAAGTTATAAATGCTGATTTTTCCAAAACGACAAAGACCAATAATGCAAGATGCTGCTGACCATTGTGGTCAATGCCGAAGAGGTGCAGTTGCTTGACGTTTTCCTTTTTGAGCTTCCGATCCCAAGAAACTGCAAAAGCAATTAAAACTGCAAAGATTTCTATATTGACTTTGGACAGCTATACAACGTAAGAATTGAGAGCAACCACTTGCCGTGTTGCCCTCATTGGGTCATCATTCTTCATTCAATGAAACATTTCTAGATTACTACTTTGGGAAATGGGCTTCTACTTCCTTCGAGTTGTGATTTCAATTCCTTCCAAGACATTTTTCTTGTCAAGAAAGAAAATAAATTTCTTAGAAATTTTTTTTTTTTTTGGCTAAACGCTAAGGTATTTATAAAAATATTTTTATCATGGGGTAAAGCATGTTGTAAAGCTATACCACTATAATGGTGCTAATTACGAGTAAGTTTCAAACTCATTATAAATATAAATAGTTATCACATTCATGAATCTAATATCTACCCTAAACAACCACTAGATTATAGGCTAGTCCAATTATTTTCAAGCCTTCTGCACTCTTAGAATTAACATTATGAATACGTGTAGCAAGAGGCTTATAGCTTAAGTGGTTAAGAACATTTATCCTTGTATATGAGGTCTCAGGTTCCTAGGTTCTACTCTCGCTTTCTTCAATATTGCTTGTATAAAAAAAAACATGACTTTTGAAAAGTTTAGGGACTATTTGTGATTAAAACCCTAAATGAAATGATTTTTATCACGAATGGTTCTTAAACTTATAAAAAGTATTCAATTTGGTTCCAAACTCTCAAATCAATAAATGTGGTCCATCTTTTGATTTTCATATCAATTTGGTCCATACTATCACATTTCGACCAAACTTTTGTTGACTAAATAATGCCCAGTTTTCACTATATCTTAAGAACAACTTTGGTAAATAATATACACGGGTATTAATTCCAAGTCCCGTCTTCTACTTTGCTAACTATGAATGGAACATATAAATATCCCAGCATTACAAAATGGGAATATATGGAGTCTGCACGTGTATTTTCCTACACGTATTATGTACATAAAGTGAATTTACTAATATTTTCCTACAAGGGTAAATTATTACCCTTGATTCCACATTTACAAAAGTAATTTGTGTTACTCGGCATCTGCTTCAAACTCACATAGCATCATCTCCCTTGGCGCAAACTTAGAGCACCCATCAAGGAAAAGGCAAAAGATGATACTATTACGCATACATGGAGAGGCTTCTTTTCAAGCTCATGTTGATTTGCAATCACTAATTAGAACCTTTGATTGTGTCAACTCCATCAATGACATCCAAGAGTTTGATCCGATCGTTATCAAAGTCTATCGGCCTAGATAGCAGACTCCATACGGGAAATGGATCTTTCCTGGTTTTACTTGATAGGAAGTCTCGGCTGCTCTTACTCAGCCTATGTTGTTTGCTTAACATGGCGTTTCTTGAGGCATGATTCTGACTCCTACTCATCCTGAGCCTCAAGTTGCTCTTACTCACATCTTGAAGCATCTCTTGATCTTCATCTGTCAAAACGGGGGATGAACCATAGGGTGTCTGTCTAGATAACAGATTTGTCTTCTGGTTTAGGGTTTTAACAGGAGTTGACGGCATTCCACCGTCACTAGCCCCCGACTGGCTGATCAGATGCTGTAGCCAAACTACTAGTTTAAAGATGCAAGCTTCAGTTTCTGCCTTATCTGCATGGTGTAGTGTCTCAATCCTCAGAATGCCAGTCTGGCCACCATGTTTCCAGCGTTCCCCAAACCTACAAAGTTCAATTAGAAAACCTTAAAAGATACATGAAGGGAAGAAATGCAAACAGAAGTGTAAGTGATAACTCACTCTGAATTTGCCCACTCTCCAACCCAGCCAAAGCTATGAAGAGCTCTAAATTAAACAAATTAGAACACTCAAATGATCAGTAAAGTAAGTAAAAGATAAGTTTCAAACAAAATCCTCGCCGAAATACAACAGGAGCATAAATAGCCTCTGGTAACCAACTTTAGAAATCAACATGATTCCCAAACAGTGTCCACAACATGGTAAGGGTACTTCAGTACCATGTACAAGGAAAAAAAGATTCCCAACTTTCCCACTGCAGAGGGAATCGAGTTTATTTTCCGAAAGGGTTACCAGATATAATGAAGCCCAATTAAAAAACTGATTTATAGATCTAAGGACTAGAAGCTTTACTTGGTTGTGTTACTGGCAATGGGAACAAGCCACTCCAATGTTTTCTTCATTTCAGTTTTGATTTGAGGGACAGTGAGCTGCAAAAACACCATTTACACATCTTCAAGAGAAATTTCTAGAAGGAAACAATTTTTGGAATAGCAGAACAACAAAGAATATAGAAATAAAGATAAACGATACTTCGTGTTGGTATAAATTTTCTAATTATATATAATAAAGAAAACATATAACTAACCTCAACTAACTGTAATTTTGAGCGCAAAGCTGACTTTACACTGGATGGCAGCCCTTGATACAAAGTATCCCTCATATGTTGAGGCACTGAACTTGATCGTGACAGAGACACCTGGTTACATTCAGATATTAGCACAAGACCAATGACCTACAAGATTCAAGATTGAGCATACCCTGATCTGTTCTACTTTTCACACTGGAGAGAAAAATGAAATCTGGATTGAAAAAATAAAGAAATAATTTTCACCAGTACTTTGAAAATCTTCTAAGATCCCAGATATAATCCTAATGAGAAATCTAGACCTTGAACTCTTGTAAAAAGTAATGTAAAATAAAGAAATCTAATATACCTACACTGCACATGTGCTAAGTCTAGATTTCTTGTTGAATAATAATGGTCAACAAGAACCATTACCAACCTCATCCAACAATCAATTTAATGTTTGAGTTTTAATCTCAGCCATTCAATGAATTTTAATCTAATGGACAAAACTGTGTGTCATAATGTGTGTAAAAATGTGTGTCCCCCGATAAACATAAAAGCAAGCTTCAGGTGCGAGATGTCGCATTTGAAGATCCCATGCCATTTGAATGTCCTGTTATTTCTTTTTAAGTTCAATTTTCAAGTAGGACATGGTTTTACTACTTTTAGGTGTAGAGAAGGGTTTATGGCTCAAGGTTTAAAGGTTTGTATCAAAATGTTGTTGGACCTCTTGTTGACCGAATATTTGTATCATGTTTCATGATGATTATTATTTATGAAACCTGTTTCTCATGAAATAAAAGGGCTTAAGGTTCATTGTTGAATGTGGCGACAAGAAAAACAAACCTGCAGTTTGAATGTCATGGGATCCTGCAGTGCAGAATCCCATTTACGAAGCACTTTGCTCGCATGTCTGTATGTATATCTCATAAGCACAAAAAGATGTCTAGGTTTATCATTGTCCCAAGGCTACAAGGTAATTCTATGAAATTTCTGGATAAATTTATAAATAATACTTCAGGCATTATAAGTAGACTGACAGTATAGGCTGTAAAGAAACTGAACTAGCGTGTAAGACCAGATTCTCAGCCTGGTCAAGTATAAAACTTGATAAAGAAGCAAGAAACAGAGATGCAAAATCCTAGAAAGATGATATTTGCTGACTGTCAGAAAAGAATGGACCTCGTACCGATGCAGAAATAGCAAGATCAATACCTAATAGGAAAATTAGCTTCGGGTACCTGTTGGTTGTTGGAAACTTGGTGACTTGGGGTAAGAAACAGGGATGTGGCCAGGTCTAGTTTCAGCAGAATTTTGAGCTACGAAACCTGGTATTTGTGAGCTCCTTTCACTACAATCCTTGTTAAGTAGTTAAAATGAAATTTGATTGTCCTACAAGATTATGTTTGACAAATTGACAGCAAAGCAACAATTAATATTGGTCATAACCCTTGCAGCATGACAGGATCAAGCACATTCAGGTGCACTGACACTTCACTGAAGAGAGGCTGGATTTCGGCTTCTGCACTCCTTTGGTAAACATTGAAAAATAACTACCAGATGCTTTAACTGACAGAGTGGTCTGTGTTTCATAATATCCTAAGCAAGTTGTGATATATATTCACCAGCTTGAAGGGGAGTCAGTGTTATTAGGTTGTAGTCCATTACTTCCTTTTGTTTTTTTTCTTGTTGTTACTACCTTGAATTCTATCCACTAGATTCTCAAGTTTCAATGTGCTTAGGTTCCAGCCCATCCCAGATAGTTTTATTGTCTTATTCCTAGTGCCTTTAATTCATTGGGTACTGGCTAAGGTTGTGTTCTACTTACAAAGGTAAAGAACGATAAATCTGCCTATCTAGGTAAAAAATTTCTGAAAGTTTTTCTGATTTGAATTCCAACTCTTTTGGTGAACTAATAGCATAATATATTGTACAAATGATATAAGTTATAAAACATGAGCAGTGAAAATCATCATAACAAGGTTAAGGAAACTGGAAACACTTAAGTAGTGAATGAAACTTACTAGTGTGTTAATTTGTGTAATAATACTCGCATAATGTAATGAAATACCAGAAGGCCCCAACTTCTTATGGTTCTTCCGAGAACTCTCCACAGGTTCATCATCTGCAGGGGAGATGGGGAGACATAAAAAACTTTATTAAACTCAGGAGCAACTTGTGCTTAAAAACTTTATATTTAAAGCCAGAAAAAGAGGTAGGAGAGATGAATAATCAGAATTGTAAATCAAAATGGAAATGGAAAATAGGAGATGATAATCAATCATGTTCTTTCAGAAGAAAAACAGTATGTTATCAAATGGAAATGAAAAATAGAAGACGCTAATCAATAATTTTCTTTCAGAAGAAAGACAGTTTGTTATCCTATGAAATGAAATGCTTCAAGATGATCAATGGTGGACAGAATGTCATATTAACCTCTTTTTTTTTTTTCTTTTTTTTTTTTGTGGTTTCACCAAGCCATTATTACAACGACAGCAATAAAGAGATGAAGGATAAACGAGGGTGGGCTGCCAGTGGCCATAAATAGAAATTTCGTCAAATATTTCGAATGCATACCAGCACTGCCAAAAGCTTCATGGATTTCCAAATGTAGAAAGTGTACAATATCTACAAGCTTCTGGACAACCTGTAAACACAGGATTTTAGATAGGGTTTCTGGAATAATACTTCACACAATACTGCTTCTGTAGACAACAAAGCCATTAAGGTTGATCATCAATACTCCTAAGCATTAAATTGTACATAATTCCTTCCTGTATGCACCTAAAAAGGGCTAAATACAGCAAACTGACTTGCTACCTCTTCAAAAGTCTTTGACCAGAGTGATTTTTTCTTTAAACTGCTTACAAACTTCTCTTGCATCTTTACATCTGCTCTTAAAATTGCAAGGCTGTCTCCTACATGTCAAGAAGTTATTAGACAATATTATGCAAAGTTCTGATTGTCCTTAGAGCAACAAAGATAAAAAAAGCGACCCCCGTGAATATGGATGCATAATTCAAGGAGTTTGCTCTTAAAATTACGAAAGCCCATGTTCTGAACTCAAACAAAAACAGAAATTAGAGGATAAATGGTGCCTTACTTTGCAGGTCCAGCCAGAAAGAAAGATACAAACGGAATAAACAAGTAAAATTATAGCAAAAAAATAATGCCAGCTCAAAACTTAAAAATCTATTGCGTGACCTTGAAGCTCTCTAAAGCTATCCATCACAAATTAAAAACAAATTTTTTTTTTTATTTTTTATAACTACAAGGCTATAATATGAGAATCAAATGAAATTTGTCAAAGACCAAGCTTTAGATTACCTCTTCTAGCAGCATTTGAACCATCTCCTTTAAGCCTACGCTGATAATCTTGTTCCAGTCTGTCCAACATATGCAACTCATAACATAATTCCTGAAACCAGGAAACAAATTTTCCTTCTCTTCAGTAAACTTCAGAAGGACAATACATGTCTGCCATTAATTCAGGGAAAGCTGTGAAGTGTGAAAAGGAGATAATGAATGTGTTCTACATCCAATTCCTCGCAAAAGAAGTACAACGTTAAGTAGAAAATTCATGTAACCAAAGAAAATATGTACTGTGCATACATATAGATCTTCCGCAGAGTGAGAAAAGAAATTTGTGTTTTGATATTGTTACTGATACAACAGTAAAGTGATAAACAGATACAGAATTTTCAGAGCTAAACCATTAACAGATACTGCTGTAACTAAGAGATCAGCATTTTCTACACAACAGTAACGTGTAAATACTCACTGCTGTTGACTGTATTAAAGTCATCAATTGTTCCATATCTTCCTGTGCTTGCCTTTTGAAATGCTTCTGTTGTGTAACTTTTGAACCAATCCTAATATAATAAAAAATTGCAGATGGAACACATGAGAATCTCAATTTAAATGTTGTAAATGACCAAGAAAATAGAGTTACAAGATTCATTAGTATTACTTCTTAAAATAGAGGTCCAAATTGTGCCACATCAGATCTTTAGAATAATTTCCAAAACGCACAACGTCACTGGAAAATGTTTTCAGTTCTTCTCTGCCAATGTCGAACAGCAAACATTCTTTCATTAATGTAACAAACATATGAAAAAATAACCAGAAATTATATGGTGATAATAAACAACAGAAATACTCTCACTCCGAAAACAGATAAAACATAAATGATATCTGATTAACCACCTCTTGTCAGCAGCAGCAATTCGCAGGAGCTCATCCATATCTCTAGATATTAAAGTTTGCACCCCTTTTGATGGTAGCACCACCTCCTTTAAATGTCTGACATTATCCTCTGAAAGGGATTGCATCAGGTTGGCACCCTTGACAATTGTGTTTGCAACTTCAAAAGCCAAAATTGAAATTGTATTCTCTTTCCTTGACATTCCCGAGGTACCAACAATGGAGGTCAAATTTGTCATGCTGCTACCAAGACTGTCCAAAAATTGTATAGCCTTCCCGAACCCAGTGATGCCAGCTTTGCCCAAAAGTGAGCTCATTTCTGAAACCTATAACACAAGAGCAACTTATTAGTCTACTCAACAACTTATCTGTAACATTTGGAACATTTATATCAGAACCAAAGATTGCATTCTATATTATTATGCGGTAAGGACATTTTGCATTTCTAAGAAAAGACAGTGATAACAGTATGACATTGTAGTTGATCAGTCAAATTCAAACTGTTTGGCAATGTTTTATACAATAAGGAGGCGGGGGAGGCTTGAACATGCAGTTTCAGACGTTCACAAATCCCCACGTACATTTGCTTTGATTTCCTAACTATAGTTTAGAGGCAAATATTAATCGTCATTTTCACAACCAACAAATACCAGATGTTTTCTGAGAAATTTAGTTTGTTTTTTCTTTTAGAGGAAACTTATTTTATTCAAAGCAAAAGCTATGAACAAAAACATGGATGAGACATAAACAAGCCATAAAACAGGGATGAACTAACCCTTTGATCTGCTTTTATAAATTAAATAGAGTAAAGAGAAACTTAATAGGTCTCTTGTCATTCATTACTGAGCCCTCTTCATCTTGAAATTTCAAGTTTGTTTTCAGTAGGAAGGTAATAAAGCACTCTGAATCTGTATACTCAAAACCTAGCACTGTGCTGGTTTCTAAAGATGCATCCAATTTAAGTATTCATCTGAAAGCAATGATAAATGGTAAGACCTTGATTTCTGATTGGACTTTGCATCACCAACTTCCTTCCACAGATGAAAGATTACAGAGCTCTCCAAGGGCAAGGGTCACAAGCATAATGGATAAGGAGGCTTATTCATGGTTCTAAATTTCAGGCACTGGGGTTGTCCTAGTACAACGGCCCATGGTTCTAAATTCGGAAGAAAACAAACACAACCACAAGAAAAGTGCATTCATTTTACTTCTTGACACATTATTTAGATATATAAGAGAGTAACAATTAATTCCAACGCACCATAAATGAAAAAAGGTTCAAGGTTTGAGTTTACCTTTGCAGCCTGCTTAGGAATGGCCGGGCATGTAGTTGTACTACTAATTGCTCTTGGGGAAAGTCCATCAAACTCATTGCTATCTCGAGGGTAATCTATAATGACATATTCTACCTTGGGCCCCGTTTTCACTGCCGTTTTCACTGTGGTGCGAATTCCACCCATTATGTATTGTATGTATGTCAATCACCCCAAAAACTGTCTTTGACTCCTTATTCACAATTTTCACACAAAAGCCAGGCACTTGAAATATTAACAATGCTATTGAATCATTAGTTCATATGATTACAGTCTTAATCCATAACATACTACCAAAGTACTATCAATTCTGATCAAGACCTAAGCTGTAATCCATAATAACTCGACCAGTTTAAGCTGTGAATCATGAAAGCAGCCGAAACCCATGAATCAGAAACATCCAATCAAACATAACATAAAATTTAAAATTAAACCCAGTTCCAACATACTGGGAAGACTTAAACATTGAATGTGTGTGTGTGGAGAGAGAGAGGGAGAGAGATAGAGAGAGAGTAAATGATGATCAATAGAAAGCCAAACGGCCAAACTAGTTAAGAAGCTTACCAGAGACGACTAATCAGTTATGGGCATGGACCGGAGCATCAATGTTACCCCCACCGTCAAAATTCGAACATTTCATCCATTAGTCCGTCTATTTGACCCACGTTGACGCTTGATTGAGGGTTATTTTCGGCATTAGGCGCGGATTGAATTAGCAACCTCTCCTCTCTCACACACTTCGCACTTCTCTTTCACATTGGTAGGGTAGGGATAGAAAGGGACTAGAATTTGGGCGGGAAAAAGGACGAAATCTAAGGTTGGAATCGAGGGAATCTGAAAGCATTTTCATAAAGGTTCTTTTGGCTCTGTTGATTCGACGCAGCATGAGTCTGGATGTGTTGCTTTTGCAGGTGCGGAACAGAGGGCCTCCTCCCAAGTACAGTAAGTAATCGATTTTCCCAATTTCAAATTGTTTAAGCTTGTGTGGTCCTTGGTGTCGGTTGTTTGCACATTTTGTGGTGTTGTCTGATATGCTGTTTTGAATATGAAACACTTGTGGTCCCGAAGCATTTGTGTTGTTTTGTCTGCATAATTATAGGTGGACCTGAGTGAATTTGAAGTTTAGAATGGTAGTTGGGCAGTAAAGAAAATTTGGTGTGGTAAAATAGTGGTTTTATATATAATTTTCTGTTTTTTTTAGGTGATCCAGATTTGTTCTCCCTAGAAATTCACCATGGAGGTTATATTTCAGAGGGGAAGTATGTTCGGGGTAAGGTTACTTGGGCAGACAACTGTAATGCTAACCACCTGTCAATGCTTGACCTGTTTGATGTTGCTATCTCTCTAGGATATGACCATAAAAAAATACAGTACCACTACTGGAACAAAAGAAGGGGGTTTGTTCCAATTGAAGTAGATGCCCATGTAGTTGAGTTTGTGGAGTATACACCTACTTCTAGAGTTCAACCTTTATATCTCTCATATAAGAATCAACCGCATTTCCCAGAGAGCCAGGCATCTGCATCTACTCCACAATTGGGGTTGGAAGTAGAAGTTGAAACTGAAACTGATGTTGGTGAGTTGGGGAACCAGTTTGTAGAAGTGGATGTTGATTTAGATGATGATGGTTATGATGAGGTACATAAGGAGGGAGATAATGAGGCAGATGACAGTGAAGATGATGAGGCTGAAGATGATGATAGTGTAGAAGAGGCTGAAGATGATGATAGTGTAGAAGAGGCTGAAGATGATGACAGTGAGACAGACATTGAGTTGATTGACTCCGAGTTTGAGCAGTCAGATGAAGAAGGGTTGAAGAGAGTCTTGGAAGAGGATGATAACTTGTTTGATAAACATGTAGTTGATGAAGAAAATGATGAATACAATGAAGAACCTGGTGAGGTTGACAGTGAAGACTACAATACCGACGATCTTGTAAGTCTTGATGAAGAATCTGATGAGGGTGAAGGTGTGAAAAACCGTAATCGCAGAAGAAAAGCTCCTAGATTTAAGCAGTTTAGAAGAGAATCTGATTTGCTGAAGCCAACATTTCATTTGGGAATGGAATTTACCAACATGGAGCAGTGTAGGGAAGCAATAAGGTATTATGCAGTTTCATGTGCAAGGCCATTGAAGTGGGTGACGAATGATTCGAATAGGGTGAGGCTGAAATGTGAAGGAGATAAAAAACAAAAGGTTCCATGTCCTTGGATGCTATATGCTTCTCATGTGGGGAAAGGTCCAAGTACAAGGATTAAGACATATGTTCCAAGGCATACATGTGGAAGGAGGCAAAGAACCAAGTATGCCACTTCATCATGGCTGTCTAAGAGGTTTGATGAGGAGTTAAGAGATAATCCCAAAATGAAAGTGACAGATTTCATGAAGTTAATAAGGAAACATTATGCCATAGATGTAACTGAGGCTCAAGTTTATAAAGCCAAGAGTTTTGCAAAAAAGAGAATTCAAGGCAGTATTGAAGAGCAATATGGTAAGTTGTGGGATTATTGTGAAGAGTTAAAGAGCAATAACCCTGGAAGTACTGTTATTGTGAAAACTGAATTGCAAGGTGAGAATCCTATTTTCAAGAGGATTTATGTATGTTTTGGAGCACTTAAAAAGGGATTTGTGGAAGGATGTAGACAAGTGGTGGGTTTTGATGGGTGCCATGTTAAGGGGTCTCATCTAGGGCAGATTCTAAGTGCAGTTGGGATTGATGGAAATAATGGGATGTATCCAATTGCTTTTGCGGTTGTTGAAGTTGAAAATACAGAGACTTGGGGTTGGTTCTTTGACATATTCTTTCAAGATGTAGGTATTGAAAATGGCAATGGATGGGTTTTCATTACTGATAAGCAAAAGGGTTTGGGGAATGCCCTTCATGCTTTGATGCCCAATGCTGAGCACAGGCATTGTGTGAGGCACTTGCACAATAATTTCAAGCTTGCAGGCCATACTGGTGCAGCTTTCAAGCAGAGGTTGTGGGCAGCAGCTAGGGCAACAACAATACCTGTATTTGAAGCTGAAATGGAGCAGATGTTGGGTCAATCTCAGGCAGCTTATAAGTGGCTTCAGGAGAGAGCAGCTGCTCATTGGAGTAGATCACACTTTAGTACAGTCCCAAAGTGTGATATACTTCTAAACAACTTGTGTGAGTGTTTTAATGCTGCAATTCTAGAAGCAAGAGATAAGCCCATTGTTACTCTTTTGGAGAGAATTAGAACCTACTTGATGCTTAGAATGGCTAGACTTAGAGAGACAGTGTGGCCCCATGAGGTTGGTCCAAGAATATTTGGTATTGTGGAGAAGAATTCAATTGAAAGTGGCCACTGCATAGCTTTGTATGCTGGTGGGGGGAAGTATCAAGTTAATAGCATGTTGGGAGCTATGTTTGTTGTGGATTTAGAAAGGCATACATGTACCTGCAGAAAATGGGACTTAAGTGGAATTCCTTGTCCACATGCCTTGGCTTCAATAGCAAAGAGTGAGCACAGCCCTCTGGATTTTGTGCATGCACTTTACAAAAGGCCGGCATATGATAGGGCTTATGAGGGCTATATATCTCCAATGCCTAGTCAAGCATATTGGAGAAAAACAGGGCATGTACCTATCAAGCCACCTGTTTATCGCATCCAACCAGGAAGGCCCAAACTTAGCAAAAATAGAGAAGCTGATGAAATACCAAAAGGGGCAACAAAACTTAAAAGGTATGGCATTGTAATCACGTGCCGCAACTGTGGACAAGAAGGTCACAATTTTGCTGGCTGTCCCCAACTTCGACAGGTTTTAATTGTTCTTAATTTGTTTGTTTACATATTTCCTTTTGTTGAAAATGGCTATGTTAACATGTGATTGGACTGTTTTTACTATATTAACATGTGATTTGTTGTTCTTGACAATGAAGGGGCAACCTAGAGGTAGAGCAAGATGCGGTAGAAGGGGAAGAGGAGCTGTGAGGGGAAGAGGTGCAAGGGGAAAAGGAGCTGCAACTGCTAATGGAGATGTTGATACTACAAGTGTCAATGCAAGTGGAACAACTGCAAGTGGAACAACAACTGTCAGAGGTGTTAAGAGAGGCAGAGGTGTTGTCGGTGAACAACAACAAACTCAGGCCAGACCAAAGTTTAATGTAAGTACTTGGATTATTGTGGTGTGCTTTGAATCAATCATTGCATTATTGAAGGCTTAAGGGATCTATGCTTGGAACAGGTGAAAAGAGGAGCTCAGGCCCCCTATGTCATAAGGAAGACCAATGTATTTGCTGATTCACAAGCTGGCCAAAGTTCACAAGCTCCTTCAGGACCTGCCCCAAGGTCACAAGCTCCTTCAGGACCTGCCCCAAGTAAACAAGCTCCTTCACAATCTGTCCCACATTCACAAGGTCCTTCACAACCTGCCCCAAGGTCACAAGCTCCTCCACAACCTGCCCAAAGTTCACAAGCTCATCAAGGTTCAAGTTCACAACCTCAACCTATGGTAACTTCTCCAAAAAGGCCTAGGTTAAAATCTCCAGCAAAACGAATAAGGCCATGGAGAGTTTAGTCAGTAATTTGAAGTGAATGGTTCAAGAGTTGTTATGTTTATTTTGGTGTTCTAGATCATCTTGGTTTGCAATCTATTTGCTAGTATATTGTTGAACTGATTTTGATATGAAGTGAATGGATGAAGATGTATTTTTGAAACAGAATTTGGACAAGCTTTTATGTAATCACATGTGAATTCAAATGTTGTATATTTTGGCCTTTGAAGTGCAGTTCATTTGGTGTGATAGTTACTATTTCAATGGTCAAAATGACAGCTTGCATTTTCATTCACCAAAACAGTTCTTACATTGTCAATTACACACCCTTTCTTACCCTTACAAAAAGTCAATCACCCATCTCTTTCTCACCATTACAAATTGCCAATTACCCATCTTTCTAACCATTACATAATGCCAAGCACTCATCCCTTTCTAGCCCTTACAAAATGCCAACTACCCATCCATTTCTACAGCTGCCCATTTGTGCCTTTATCTTCATTCAAAATCAAGCACAAAATAACCCCAAACATGCACAATGACACCCAAAACCATGGGTTTTTCAGCTTCGAATTCCCTTTCTTTTTTTCTGCTTCCAAACTGTTAATTCTCCTCAGCAGTCCTGGAATTATTTGCTTAGATCTATTGCACATAACAGGGTCACCCCACTCCCACATTTGACAACGTTTCTGCAAACACACAGTTTTCAAAGGTGGAAATTCAAAACTGCAAATTTGAAACCCAAACTTCAAAATTCAACTCACCTGTGCACAAACATAAAATCTTTGTCCTGGATGTGAAGAGGTCCACGAAGTCTGAATTTTTGCAACCTTCCCACAGTAGCAGACCTGTGATGGCAACATCCATGGATTGCCATCTTCCAACTCTGAACTCCCTATGTGTGCGTTCGTCCTCATCTCTATATCTCTCTCTCTCTCTCTCAGCAACCTTCAATTTCGTTCTATTCCAACCTTCGATTTCGTCCTTTTTTCCGCCCAATTTCCGGTCCCTTTCTAACCATCCCCTACCAATGTGAAAGAGAAGTGCGAAGTGTGTGAGAGAAGAGAGGTTGCTAATTCAATCCGCGCCTAATGCCGAAAATAACCCTCAATCAAGCGTCAACGTGGGTCAAATAGACGGACTAATGGATGAAATGTTCGAATTTTGACGGTGGGGGTAACATTGATAATAAAATTTAATTCGAGCCTTTAATTCGCTAAAAAAAAGGTCAGGTGGTAAATTGAGAATTATGTACAAGTTCAGGGGGCAATTCAGCAGAATACCCTAAAAATTTCAAATATAGCCAAAAAGTCACCTAATTAGACACAAATGCCCTTAAAAATTAAAACCCACATAAACCTAAAAAGCAAAACCCTACTACATAAAGTTTGGAATAGCACACGTCTGTAGCCTTGGTTGAACCACTGGTGAGTGATGTTCTTTTTCTTACTGCATATTTTATGCTTATTCGTGCGGTTGTTTCTTTCTTTTAATTGTTTCTTCGTTTCTTTGGCTTGGTAGGAACAAGAAATTGACATTAGTTTAGGTGTGTTTTGATGGTGTAGCGTGACTTCTGGGTTTCTTGCAGAGGGCGTGAGAGGAATATCTTGCTTTCTTTTATGGGAATTTGAAGCAATTCCAAAATTTCCTAATTCAACTTACCGATCTGTAATCCCAGGTTTTCTTTTCTTTCTCTCTCTCCTTCCATCTTTGTTTTAATTCTAGGTTTTTATGTTCGCCGAATTGCGTTTTGGGGAGTGGCCAAATTGTGTTTATATTTGCTATTTTGACAAATTGTGTTATTTGCCTGCTCTTTGCAACTTCTCCGCTTAACTTCAATATTCGACATCTCACGATCTCATCTCATCTTTCATTCCATGTGTCAAACATCACGCCAGTTGCCCTTCACTCTTACTTTGGCCTCATCAGCCTTTTTGTTAAGGCTTTTGTTATATATTTGAACATTTTGCTTTTTGGCAACCATGTTCAAAGAGATTTTATAGAAAATATGTTATTAGGCAATTTTATTTCATGTAAAGAAACTAATGGAAACGGGGCAATTTCATTGTTATCAATGAAGGAAATATATTTTTATCAAACATGTTATAATGTCCAACTACTTTCTACTTTCTGCTCTCTGGCCAAATTGTTTATATATTTGGTATTCTGAATTAAAAAAAATTATACAAATTATATATATATATATATTTGCTATTATGAATAAAAAATTATTTTTACTTAATATATTTTATTACTTAATATGTTTTATTTTTTTTTTCTTAACCCCTAGTCAAGAACATAATAGGACGTCTTCCCATTGTCTCATTATAGAAATTATATATATATTTGCTATTCTGACAAAAAAAAAAAAAAAAAGAAAAAAGGCTTATTTATGTACATGCCCCCTGTGCTTTCAAACTTATCTCAGATTACCACATGTGTTTGCAAATGTCTCAGAATACCCCGCAACCTTTTAAAAATGGTCTCATGTTACCCGTTCTGTCAGTTTTATAGACGTTCCGTTATGTGCGTTGGGCCCCACTTTGTTTTAATCTTTAACCTCTTCGAATAAGGGTTTTTCAGTTCTAAGAAAGGGGGAAATTGGGTGAGAAGGTGAAATTGGAGAAGAGTGCTTAGGGTTTGTGAAAATCTAAGGTTGGCTTCAATTTTGGGATAATTTGGAGAAGAAATCTTGGCCAACTACCATGTGCACATGCTTGTGCTGCATTTAGGCATCGACAAATTTCATGTTACCCAATGTGTTCACAATATTATACTACAAACTCATTGGTCATTGCATATGCATAACCTATTTGGCCAGTTGGGGATTAGACAGATTGCGTGGTACCTAATGACGTACAAGATACAATTATCCTACCACTAATTACACGAAAAAGGTACGGCAGCGCAAGGAAAAGAGAATCCCATCATGCGAAGAAGAACTATCAACTCGTAAACGAACTTGCAAGAATCTGATTGCACTTCATCAGTGGTTGAGCCAGGAATTTATGTGTTGGGGGGCCAACATATAAACAAAATAAGACATTAAAAAATTTCAAATTTTCAACCTTAACAATGTTTGTTAAAATAAAGGGCACAAAATAATTGTTTATTCAATTAGGTATCAAAATAACACTCGTCGTTCTTTTATATCTCGAAAACCATCTGTAATTGAGTCAATGCTAAACTTGCTTCATATAGGAACAAAAATTTAAATCTCAATCCTTTTTTATTTGAGTAAAAGTCTACTTCTTATTTGATAAAAGAGATTTTTCGAAACTTTATTTGATTGGCTACTTTTATTTTTTGTTAATATATTGGTGGGCCCAAAATTACTTAGTCTTTCTATTTGAAATCACTTACTCTTTTACTTGCAAAGAGAGAGAAACATATCTTTTCTTTTGTGAGGGGGCCACAAATAGTTTATTATTAGACTATTATTATATAGACTTCCTAAATGTGTAGGAAAATAAAAGCAAAAATTAAATGGAGTAAAAAATTTGGGGGGGCCTAGGCCCCTTCAGGCCTAAACAAGGCTCCGCCACTGCACTTCATCCTACCTCATAGATAGGATGTAATATTTTACTATTTAAATTTATGAATTAGAATGAACAATGGATGAATATTTAATTTTATAATTTTCTTAAATTTTCTGATGTAAACTTTTGAAGATGAGGAAAGTAAAATAGCGGCCATGGCTTTCTCATAGTCGATTCCCCTTTGCTGAAAGTAAAATAGCTAGTCTTCACCAATTTTGGAGGTACTGGCTTCGTGTTCAATACGAGTTGAGGGATTCTTCACCTGTTAAACACATAAGATGAATTCATTAAGGGATTTTTAAAAAAAAAATCCATGACAGTTTCACATTCTATGGGCACTAACCGGATGAAAAAACCAAAAACTTTGGACAGGAATTTAGTAATTAAGATGAAACCAATGCAAAAACAGCCAATCGGCCAACATGGGACTGGACTCAATGACAGAGGATGGAACATCTTAAGTTTATGTGGTTTTTAATTTTTAAGGTCATTTGTGTCTATTTATGTAGTTTTTGGCTATATTTGAAAGATCGTATAAAAACTGACATTTTATAGGTAAGATATATTGTCTCTTTATCTCCTATATAATGATTTTATGGAATACAATCTTTGTTTGTCTATTCATTGCAAGACCAATCCTGTAATTAGATCTCCAAATTATGTAATTATTCAAGAGATTCTAGACAAGCACCTGATCTTGAATCACATAGTAGAATATGGCTTAAATATTACTCCAGTGCTATTTCAAACTATGGTCAAATCTCATATTGCACTTTGCCCCCACCATACGCGACTATTAGAACTTTAACATTTACTTTCCATATACAACAGTAACGTGTAAATAATCACTGCTGTTGAATGAACTAAAGTCATCAATTGTTCCATATCTGCCTGTGCTTGCCTTTTGAAATGCTTCTGTTGTGTAACTTTTGAACCAATCCTAGTATAATAAAAAATTGCATATGGAACACTTGAGAATCTCAATTTAAATGTTGTAAATGACCAAGAAAATAGAGTCACAAGATTCATTAGTATTACTCCTCAAAATAGAAGTCCAAATTGGGCCACATCAGATATTTAGAATGCTTTCCAAAACGCACAATGTCACTGGAAAATGTTTTCAGTTCTTCTCTGCCAATGTTGAACAGCATAACATTCTTTCATTAATGTAACAAACATATGAAAAAATAACCAGAAATTATATGGTGATAATAAACAACAAGAAATACTCTCACTCCGAAAACAGATAAAACATAAATGATATCCGATTAACCATCTCTTGTCAGCAGCAGCAATTCTCAGGAGCTCATCCATATCTGTAGATATTAAAGTTTGCACCCCTTTTGATCACCTACTTTAAATGTCTGACATTATCCTCTGAAAGGGATTGCATCAGGTTGGCACCCTTGACAATTGTGTTTGCAACTTCAAAAGCCAAAATTGAAATTGTATTCTCTTTCCTTGTGAGGTACCAACAATGGAGGTCATATTTGTCATGCTGCTACCAAGACTGTCCAAAAATTGTATAGCCTTCCCAAACCCATGATGCCAGCATTGCCCAAAAGTGAGCTCACTTCTAAAACCTATAACACAAGAGCAACTTATTAGTCTACTCAACATCTTATCTGTAACATTTGGAACATTTATATCAGAACCAAAGATTGCGTTCTATATTATTATGCGGTAAGGACATTTTGCATTTCTAAGAAAAGACAGTGATAACAGTATGACATTGTAGTTGGTAGGTCAAATTCAAACTGTTTCGCAATGTTTTATACAATAAGGAGGTGGGGGAGGCTTGAACATGCAGTTTCAGACGTTCACAAAACCCCACGTACATTTGCTTTGATATCCTAATTATAGTTTAGAGGCAAATATTAATCGTCATTTTCACGAACAATAAATACCAGATGTTTTCTAAGCAATTGAGTTTGTTTTTTCTTTTAGAAGAAACATATTTTATTCAAGCAAAAGCTTTGTAAAAAAACATGGACGAGACATAAACAAGCCATAAAACAGGGATGAACTAACCCTTCGATCTGCTTTTATAAATTTAAATAGAGTAAAGAGAAACTTAATAGGCCTCTTGTCATTCATTACTCTGCCCTCTTCATCTTGAAATTTCAAGTTTGTTTTCAGTAGGAAGCTAGTAAAGCACTCTGAATCCTTATACTCAAAACCTAGCACTGTGCTGGTTTCTAAAGATGCATCCAATTTAATTATTGATCTGAAAGCAATGACAAATGGTAAGACCTTGATTTCTGATTGGACTTTGCATCACCAACCTCCTTCCACAGATGAAAGATTACAGAGCTCTCCAAGGAAAAGGGTCACAAGCATAATGAATAAGGAGGCTTATTCGGTGAAACCAGCTGATTAACCCTAACTTCCCTACCATTGCAATAACCAAAAAAATACAAAGTACAAAGTAAATCTACATTCAACTCTGATTAAGAATATGCATGTAACTTTCAGGATTGCTAAAGTGATATCATCACCATAATGGCCCCAAATTTCAGGCACTTGGGTTGTCCTAGTACAACGGCCCATGGTTCTAAATTCGGAAGAAAACAAACAACCACAAGAAAAGTGCATTCACTTTACTTCTTGACACATTATTTAGATATATAAGAGAGTAACAATTAATTCCAACACACCATAAGTGAAAAAAGGTCGAGCATTGTATCAAGGTTTGACTTTACCTTTGCAGCCTGCTTAGGAATAGCCGGGCATATAGTTGTACTACTAATTGCTCTTGGGGACAGTCCATCAAACTCATTGCTATCTCGAGGGTGATCTATAATGACATGTTCTACTTTGGGCCTCGTTTTCACTGCCATTTTTACTGTGGTGCGAATTCCACCCATTATGTATTGTATGTATGTCAATCACCCCAAAAACAGTCCTTGACTCCTTATTCACAATTTTCACACAAAAGCCAGGCACTTAAAATATTAACAATGCTATTAAATCATTAGTTCATATTATCATAGTCTTGATCCACAACATACTACCAAATTACTGTCAATTCCGATCAAGACCGAAGCTGTAATCAATAATAACTGGACGAGATTAAGCTGTGAATCATGAAAGCAGCCGAAACCCATGAATCAGAAACATCCAATCAAACATAACATAAAATTTAAAATTAAACCCAGTTCCAACATATTGGAAAGACTTAAACATTGAATTTGTGTGTATGGGGAGAGAGAGAGAGAGAGAGAGAGAGAGAGAGAGAGAGAGAAGGAATTAGAGTAAATGATGATCAATAGAAAGCGAAACTGCCAAACTACAGTTAAGAAGCTTACCAGTTGAAGAAACTATATTTTCATATGGCTCAATCTTTAGCACATCTCCTTGAATAACCAGTGGACATAGAAAACAAATCCTTTATCTGTATTCGATGAAAATCATCAACGACACATCACATCACACATAACATGTCATAGATCGACAGTTTGGCTTTTTACCAACATGTCATCGACATAAACTTCTATAATGCTACAGATGTGCTTCGCGAAGATTCGGTTGACCAACCATTGGTACGTTGCCCTTGTATTCTTTAAGCCGAACAACATAAAACTATAGCAATATAGACCTTTGTCTGTTATGAATGCCGTATGCTCGCTATTGGCAAGATGCGTGAAGATCTGATTGTAGCCTGAGTAAGCATCCAAGAAGTTGAGGAGCTCATGACCGGCAGTGGCGTCGACGAGCTGGTCGATTTGAGGTAATGGGAAGCTGTCATTCGGGCCAAATTTGTTGAGATCAGTTTAGTCTTGGCACATTCGCGATCCGCCCTTTATACCATTATAGAGTTCGCCAGCCACACAGGATACATAGCTTCCCGGATAAAGCCTATTGCGCGAAGCTCGGTTACTTCGGCTTTCATGGCTTTGTATCGTTCGGTATCATATGATCGTCGCCTTTGTGGCACAGGTTTGTAAGCAGGGGAAATGCTGAGTTTGTGACTAATGACTTCGAGGGAAATGCCCAGCATATCGTCGTATGACCAAGAAAATACTTCAGAATGATGGCGCAAAAACTAGATGAACTCGAATCGGAGGGCTGCCATTAGCGTTATGCCGATCTTTACACAACGATCGGGTTGGTTTTTATCTAAGACGACAGTTTCCAAATCTTCGGCATGCTGCTTGCGGCATCGAATTCTTATCCCTAGGGTCATCTTGTGGTTCAATGTCGTTCGACACCCTTGCTATGGTGAGTGACTCCCTGGGGGATTTGAAAGCTGCTGAGTTGAGTGCCGTCGCATAGCAAGTCCATGCACTGAGCTGATCTCCCCTAATAGTCCCTATGCTGTGGCAAGTTGGGAACTTCATGAGCAACATATGATGGGAGAGGTGCGCCTTGATTCCAGTGAGTGTCGTTTGGCCTATTATGACGTTGTATGCCTTTGGGCAATCAACAATGAGGAATTGATCGTACACCATAGTCTTTCGTGGGGTCACACCGAAGGTGATGGGTAAGCTGATTCTACCGATCGGCTGAACTAGATCCCCCAAAAAACTAAAGAGGGATGTGGGCTGCCGATTGACATGGCTGTTATTTATTCCCAACTCTCCGAATGCATCAACGAAAATGACATTGACCGAATTGCCTGTATCAATCAGGATTCGTCCCACGTCGAAATCGGCAATTTTAGCTCTTTTTATCATCGAATCGCCGTGTGGGTAGCCCTTCTTCTTCTTCTTCTTCTTCTTCTTCTTCTTCTTCTTCTTCTTCTTCTTCTTCTTCGTAGAAGGTGATGGGTTCCCACCAAATATTCGGTACCTTCTGGTGCCGGTTGCTTTCGATGCCAAACACCTGGAGGTACTGGGCTGCTCGGAGGTACTATTTCCTTGTGCGGTTTGATACGCCTGCCAGGGTTGGACCTTTACTTATGGAGCTTATCATATTGATCTGCCGATTGGCGTTTGGAGCCGGTGTTTGCTGTGGTCTAGCAATGTATTGATCCAACTTGCCTTCCCTGATTAGGTGCTCGATGATCTTTCTCAGGCTTATGCATTCTTCGATATTATGACTGTTGTGCTGGTGGTATTGGCAGAAATTACGTGTATCCCGGTTATCTTGCGTATTGGGCTTCCAATTGGCCGGCTTTGGTATAATCTCGTGCTTGTTCATAAGAACAGCCTCGTACGAAGTGTTGAGCAGAGTCAAGACTTCTTGCCCTTGGTCATGATTTAGCAGGGGCGCTTTGTGATTGTTGTGGTTATATTTCCCTTTGCTTTTCTTAGAGTTCTCCTACTGAGAGCTAGAGGTATCTTTTCGCTTATGGCTAGCCTGGTATCCACCGGACTTATCTAAAAACGCATACGAGGGTCTTTGTGCCGAAAACTTTTTTTTCCCAGGTTCCTCATGCCGAACTAAATGCCTGATTTTT